>NC_133617.1:72649191-72734191 GCF_048593235.1 Sminthopsis crassicaudata | reverse complement strand
GATTGAAAAAATAAAATACTATTTAGAAAAAAATAATCTCTGTGTGTGTGGGAGGGGGTGTTGGTTCCCAGAGGGAGTACTACATATGTTACATGCAATAAACTGTCAAAAAGTATAACCAAAATGTCATAAATTTTTCTGTTCACTAGTCAAACGGGATCTTCGGGTGGAAAAAGACCTTAAAATTGAGAGGGATATTAGAAGTCACTGAATACAACTCCCTTATTTCATGAATAAGGGAAACTACAGGTTGGGGAAATGATATTTGTGCCAAGTCAAAAAAACAAAACAAAACAAAACAAAACAAAAAAACAAACAGCAAGCTGCAATTAGGATTCAAAGCGAAATTCAATCTCCTTTGCATTTTCTGTGCTATCTACTCACTCTTTGCTCCTCATGACTTTTGTCCTGGGCAATCCCCTGGTCATCTTTCTCCTACTCCTGCCTCAGCCTTGGCCCTGCCTCTACCTTTGCCTTTCCTTTGCTCTTCTTTGTCCCTGTTCTTGTCGTTCTCCCTTCCCCTGCCCTGCTGCTGCCGGTCCACGTCCCTGCCCCGATCCTATGCCTGCTTCTGCCCAGTCACTGCCCTTGCTCTTCCTGGTCCTTGACAAGCCCCTCCTGCCTTCCTTCGGGAAGTCTGAGCCCCTGGATTGTTTCCTAAGGATGGGTGGGAAGCTGGGTGAGGAAGATGGAATTACCCTGAGGAGGTAATCCTGGGATTCAACTTTCTTAGGTTTCCTGGGTGGTCTCTCGGTAAGAGGGACCCCCAGAGCCTGGTGCAGGCTGGGCTGTTTGGGGGTCAGGCTGCTGATTGGGAGCTGTGGGGTCTGACCGCCTAACCAGCAGTTTAAGGCTTCATTTGGAAAAGCTGAGCTCAGCCTCTGGCTGAGGGCCCCAAATTGAATGTTAACATTAAACCAAGCCCATAGTAAGAGGGTTGGGTTGGGAGAAATTTGAGGAAGGGGAGTGGAGGAGATCATCCCCTGCTGATTCAGCACTTTAGGAGTTAGGGGAAGGAATTTTTCTAGCCATTTCCAAGCTGGAATAGAGGTAAGAGATTTAAGAAATTAAGGGACAGGGTAAAAGAGCCCCAGGGGCCGACTTTCTAGGCTCCAAGGCTGCATTTGCAGGGCAACCTTCTGGCCAGCCCAGGTCGTCCCTACAATCCCTGAGCTGACCCTGGATGGACCCGCTCAGGATGGGACCTCCAGGGGAGAGGACTTCACACACTCAAGTCGTCCCCAAATACGGATTCCTTCAGTGGTTACTTCTTTTCTTTTGGGTTTATTAAACAAAAAGAAATTTTCTATTCATATTTTCTGTGGTGCAGTGGACACCGTGCTAGACCTGGAGAAAAGAATACTTAGAGCCTGTTAGACCCTTTCTTAGCTGTGGACAGTTCTTTAATTTCCCCTTATCTGCAGTCTGTCTCAGGCCTGTTACTAAGGATTGAATGAAGTAATCTGGGAAAGTGCTTGGCAAAGCAACAGGCCACAGGAATGGCCAGAACTTCCCTCTCCGCTTAAGACTCTGGGGTCTGGCTTAAAAGGGTCAGTTCTCTTTCTTGGGCTCTCGATTTCTTCTGGAGCAGTCCTCAAAAATAAGTTGTGGGAGTGTTTGTGTCTGTTTCACCAGATGGCAGTGATGGGGTCTCCCACTTGTACATATAGGTAACTCAGCGTACCAACGGGCAACAATAAACTCAAGAGCAAATGCAAAGTATTCTGTTTGGCATCTGAAGCCCTTCATAACCTACTTGCTCTCTTATTCCTCACTCCCCAACATATATTCTCCAATCTAGTAACACGGTATTCCTGACTTTTCCACAGACATCTCTCAGCTCTGGGCTGTCCCCCTGCCTGGAATTTTCTCCCTCCTCCCCTTTATTGACCTCCTGGATTCTTTTTAAGTCCCAACTAAAATTACAACTTCTACAGGAAGCTTTTCTTCAAAACCCTTAATTCCTGTGCAGTCCATCCCTTTTTTTCCCCTGAGGCTGGGGTTAAGTGATTTGCCCAGGGTCACACAGCTAGGAAGTGTTAAGTGTCTGAGACCAGATTTGGACTCGGGTCCTCCTGAATTCAAAGCTGGTGCTCTCTCCACTGCCCCTATAGTCCCTTTTTTAATCACTTCCTATTTATCCTGTATATAGCTGGCTTTATATTTGTTTGCATGTTGTCTCCTCCATTAGACAGTAAGCTCCTGGGGGGTAGGGACTGTCTTTAGTTTCTTTTTGTATCAATAGAGCTTAGCACAATGCCTGTGCGTAGTAGGTACTTAATAAAAATTGATCGAGTCTTTATTTCCATTGTTATAAAACAAAACCCATAAAGTAGAAGATACTCACAGGAGGAGCCTGTGAACAAATACAGAAACCTAAAGAATTCTAAACCCATCAGACTCTCCCTGGAAGGTAAAGATACTGGGGGGCGTGGGGGGTTGCCTAGCAATATTCATTTTTCCCATCCACAGCCTGAATGACTCATGATCAGGGAGGAATGACAAGAGCCAGATCAGGGCTGCAGTCCTCCATAGGCTGAGCCTATTGGGCATCCTCTTCCTTCTTGCCTCCTTCCCACCAGCTTCCCTCTCTTCCCCTGCAGCTCCTTCTTCCTAGAAACTGGCGAGTTCCTCCTTGGAACCTCCTTTTGAGGAAGTGCTCAGCCCAACTCTTGATTCTCTGGACTACTTTTCACCTTTTACCCCCAGGAGAGTCCCTTCAGCTCCTTCCACCTCCCCATTTACAGCTCCTTTTTATCCATTATCTCTCCATTAGAAAGTAAGCTCTTTGTTGTCAGGAACTATCTTTTGCTTATGTTTGTATTTTTAGAGCTTAATACAAGGCCTAGGTCATGGTAAGATATTAATAATTGTTTTATCTGATTCAATTTTACCTCCCTTCTTGGGTGAGGAGAGATTCTGAGATCCCACTCCCCAAAGCATTAAAAATCCCCTCTCTGGGGCAGCTGGGTGACCCTGGGCAAGTCACTTAACTCCAGCCTCAGGGGGAAAAAAAATCCTCTCTCCTCCACAGAGTAGTTTGGGATTCCTGAATAATATCAGTCATGAATTTATCCTCCTGAACTATGTGCAAGCTACCACTGCTATGGGCTTCTGAAACAAAGTTTTGGTTTTGTGAGGGGTGAGGACTGAATTCCCACATCCTTTATGTTCAGAATGAAGATTTGATCTTCTGTGCTCTTGTTTGGAAGAGAGGAAAGAAAGAAGAAAAAGATGAGGAGGAGGGGAAGGGAAAGATGAATTAATTTTATACCCTATGGATGGTAGGAAAAGGGCAGTTTTGCTAACAAAGTTCTGCCCCTCTGACTCTCAGCAATCAACTCCTAGGAAGCCCCAAGATATCTGAGAGCCAATTAGAAGAGTTTCCTTTTTCCTTTCAGAATTTTGCCATTGTCCATGGCAAATGCCCTTCACACAAAGCTCCAAAATCCTCAATCCCATCAAATTGATTGGGGAAACTCAACTCATTGGTCAGTGACTGCTCTAACTCTTCATCCCTGGTTTATACCAAATCCCCAGAGCCAAGATGTCTTGTGGGATAGTGGATTCAGACTCGGAAGATCAGAATTTGGACCCTGGCTCTACTATTTGTGTGACTTTGACCCAATTATTTCCCCTCAGGTTTTTTCATTATATATAGGCCCATCCCTATTAGGATTCGTACAAGGTACTAAGTCACTGGAATGGATATAATTATCTAATGGTTCAGTATGATTGATCTGATCCTACAAGGAGCTATTATGGGCCAGAACTTGAAACAAGATACTGAGTGAAATCGAGGAGACAATGATTAAATCTAATTTAGCATTGATTTAATTCTACAACAAATAATGGTTTCCTAGAGATGAAATGATTGGTGTGTGCTCAGTGGACGGCATATAAGCAGGAAGCTCTCAGGGCCAAGGAGGACTTTGGGAAAACTTCTCGGGAGATTCAGAGTGAAGATTCAGTCCCACTTCAACCTTCCTGCTGGCTAGAGACATTCGGACAAGAGCTCTTGAGAACCAAAGAGATAGGCCTCTAAGAAAGCTAACCAGGCCCAGGAAAAGATTCAGGATTTTGAAGGACACAAAATAAAGGATTTGGACTTTAACTCCTGGCTGTATTTTGGCATTATTGAACTGAACTGAAACTAAGGCTGCCTCCAGAAGCTCCTCAAGAAACCTGCCCCCAAGAGAACGATTATAATTTATAATTTAGAGAAAAAGAACATTGCACATCCCCATTTCAGAACCTATTTGTATGAGGCTCTCCTCATTGGCAGAGATCGTTTATTCCATGAGCCATTCCTGTTTGGGCTATATAGAATTCCATTATCCCAAAACTAAGATAATTTCCCCTGGCCTCATGAAAAGACAGAAGAATGCACCCAGATTGAATTAAATTCATTGGACAAATAGCTGAGCCTGGGAGGAACCTTAGAAATGACCTGGTCCAACCCCTCCATTCTTTAGGTAGGGACACTAGAGACAGTGTCTTGTCTAAGATTTTGTTGTGAGGATGATTTCAGAAAGGTCTGGGGAGACTTACATGAACTGATGCTGAGTGAAATGAGCAGAACCAGGAGATCATTAAACATGGCAAAAACAAGATGATGTGATGATCAATTGTGATGGACATGGCTCTTTTCAACAGTAAGGTGATTCAGGCTAATACCATTATCTTGTGATGGAGAAAGCCATCTGTGACCAGAAAGAGGACTGAATATGATTCACATGTATTATTTTTTGTGGTTTGCTTGCTTTTTTTCCTTCTCATTTTTTTTTCTTTTTTTGCTCAGATCTTTCTTGTGTAGCATGATAAATGTGGAAATATGTATGGAAAAACTGCAAGTTTAACATATATTGGATTGTTGTCTAGGGGAGAGGTTGGAGGAAAGAGAGGGAAAATTTTTGGAACACAAAGGTTTCTAAGGATGAATGTTAAAAATTGTCTTTGCATGTATTTTGAAAATAAAAAGCAATTATAACAGAAAAAAACACAAGATCTTTACTGTGAATTTTAATCAAATTATTTAATTAATTTTTACAAAAATTTTATGCATAGGTAATTTTCCAGCATTGGAAATTGCAAAACCTTTTGTTTCAACTTTTCCCCTCCTTCCCTTCACCCCTTTCCCCAGATGGCAGGTTGACCAATACATGTGAAATATGTTAAAGTATAAGTTAAATACAATATATGTATACATGTCCAAACAGTTATTTTGCTGTACAAAAAGAATCGGACTTTGAAATAGTGTACAATTAGCCTGTGAAGGAAATAAAAAATGCAAGAGGAGACAAAAACTGAGGGATTAGAAATGCTATGTAGTGGTTCATAGTCATCTCCCAGAGTTCTTTCGCCGGGTGTAGCTGGTTCAGTTCATTACTACTCTATTGGAACTGATTTGGTTCATCTCATTGTTAAAGAGAGCCTCGTCCATCAGAATTGATCATCATATAGTATTGTTGTTGAAGTATATAATGGTCTCCTGGTCCTGCTCATTTCACTCAGCATCAGTTGATGTAAGTCTCTCCAGGCCTTTCTGAAATCTTCCTGCTGGTCATTTCTTATAGAACAATAATATTCCATAACATTCATATACAACAATTTACTCAGTCATTCTCCAGTGGATGGGCATCCACTCAGTTTCCAGTTTCTGGCCACTACAAAGAGGGCTGCCACAAACATTTTTGCACATACAGGTCCCTTTCCCTTCTTTAAAATCTCTTTGGGATATAAGCCCAATAGTAATACAGCAAATGTTTAGTGTGTGTTTCCCCCAGGGACATTTCACAGAGGGGTTGCATAAAGGGACTCATAAAATCATGGGTGTTTGGTTAAAAGGGATCTCAGGGTTCACTTAGTTCCACCCTCTTAGGTCCACAGAGGAAGCATTGATCTGTTCAAAGTCCATTAGTTCAATTTGGTCAGAACACAGAGTAAATCAAGTTAAATGCAGCTGGAGCTAAAGATTTGAGAGGCAGTTTAACACGAAGAAAGCATTTAAAGGTGCTATCCATGTGCTATCTCATTTGATCCTCATAACAACCTTGGCAAGTAAGTGCTATTATTAGATGCATTTTACAGAGGAGGAAACTGAGGTAAAATGAAACACATGGCTAATAAGTGTCTGAAGTAGCATTTGAACTCAAGGTTTCTTGACTCTATGATAACTAGGTGCCAAAGTCAGAAAATGTCTACCTTCAAACTCCCATCATGGAAATAACTAACCATTTCACCATAGGTAAATCATTTAATCTTAGAGTTTATACCTTTCAAGAGGATGTTGTAAAGATAACCTCATAAAAGGGAGTTCAAAGTACCTTTGTCTCTTGTCCCCCCACAAAACAAACAATCTGATCCTCCTCCTTACTCTCCCCAGTTCCACAGTCCTTTCTGTTTCCAAAGTTGGGAATTTGAGAATTTTCTCCAATTCCACCCTCTTCCTTGACTCCACACATAGGTTCAGGCCAAACCATCTATTCAACAAGCATTTATTAAGCACCTCATAGGTACTATGCAAAACACATGTTAAGCACAATGAAACACTACTTATTCTTAAGTAGTTTACATATTTACTATAAAATCCTATTGGCAATCTCCCCCCTTCCTTGGTAACCTCATTCCATCCCACTCTCAATTTTCCCCAGGATCAAGTCTTCTTGCCTGGAGTTTTTATTGCAAGAATTACTTCCTTGTTGACTTTCAGTATCTCTCTGGATGATCCATCCTGCACAGCTCCCTCATTAATGGGTGGTACAACGTAATATAAACAAATTTATTAAACACCTACTATGCAGGAGTGATAAGCACTAGGGGCGATGCAAAGTTCATGTAAGTCTCATAGAAGGCAGGGGCAACCACTGCTGGGACTCAGAGTGGCCCAATATATCCATCGCTCCCTCCTCTGTACCTTATCATTCTGTTGGGTTCCTGGTTTAATGCTGAGAGAGCCTAGCTTATCCCCAGAGAAAGCAGATCCTCCAATTCTCACATTTATTGGCTCACCAACAACCCCCTCTCTCCCATTCCTATCCACACTACTCCAGGAGCATTCTATTTTTGGCTCCTGTCTAGTTACCATGGAAAAAAGGAGAAAAAAAAAAGTTAGCCAGGTACAAACATAACATAGGTATTGACAGAACTTTTATTCCCATGTATTAAAAAAAGGAATGCTAAGCACACAAAGGAATAATACTGTGCATTGCAGAATGATTAGAATAGAATTTAGCAGCTTTTTTTTTCCCCCCCTGAGGTTGGGGTTAAGTGACTTGCCCAGGGTCACACAGCTAGGAAATGTTAAGTATCTGAGACCAGATTTGAACTCGGTCCTCCTGAATTTAGCAGTTTATTACTATTAGCACAGTTAGGTGGAAGGCTAGCAGAATGGTTAAGCCTAGTTGAAAATCATGTAATTTTTGAAATGCTGCTAATTATCCAGTCCACATTTCATCCCTACTGAGCACATCTCCATCAAACACCAAGCTCTGTCTCCTCCACAAGCATTCCCTTCCTTCCATCAGCCATTGCCACAACCTGGCTGGTAAGAGATTTTTGAAGGGGTTGTGAGT
This sequence comes from Sminthopsis crassicaudata, assembly GCF_048593235.1. Taxonomy (NCBI): domain Eukaryota; kingdom Metazoa; phylum Chordata; class Mammalia; order Dasyuromorphia; family Dasyuridae; genus Sminthopsis; species Sminthopsis crassicaudata. The sequence continues at coordinate 72,726,617 of NC_133617.1, read as the reverse complement.
TCCCTCAAGGCCCTGTCTCAGAAGAAAGACACAAAAGAGAGGTCTCTCCATCTCAGGTACCACTTATCTTATATGTGTTCATAGCTTTCAGCTAGCACCCTCCCATTCACCCTTGGGGTCTCTACACTACACCATTCCCAATCGGAGGTCATCTCCAGTTGTCCTAATCCAAATCTTGCCACTGGATCCAGATGGTTCTGGAAAGGAAAGTGAGACAGGTGACTCTGCTCAGCCCTGACTCACTTTACTCCAATTCACTCGCATGTCATGACATTACCTTCCTGATGCTATAGTCTTTTTATGGGAAGGAAGGACGACCAACAATGCATTAGTATTAGCTGTGGTGTATGAAGGTAATGGAATGCTATTGTTCTATTACAGGATTATTTATGAAAAACCTGGAAAGATTTACATGAACTGATATTGAGTGAAACAAGCAGAATTAGGAATAAAGTGTACACAGCAACAAGAAGAATGTGAGATGATCAACTATGAAAGACTTGGTTCTCAGTGGTTCAGTAATCCAAAGCAATCCCAGTAGATTTTGGGTAGAAAATACCACCTACAACCAGAAAAAAGAACTATAGAGATTGAATGTAAATCAATACATCCTCTAGTCACTTTTTCTGTTTTTTTTTTCCTCTCCCATAGTTTTTTCCTTTTGTTGCTTTTTTCTCCCAACATGATTCATTAAACAATGTGTATTAAAAATAACTAATTAATTAATTTTAAAAGGATGAACAAATTGCCTAACTGGGGGACCCAACTTCCGATTGAACAGTGCAAATCTCCTCCTTCTCCCTCTCTTCAACATTTCTGATCAGCAGTTAATAATAGGACTTAAGTCATTGATGAATTATACATGACCAGAAGTAGCCCCTCCTCCCCCAGTAGGAATAATGGCTGAACATGCTCCAAAATGTGTAAGTGTGGGCACCTACTCTATAAAACATTGCCCCGGCCCTTATGGACTTCCCAGACTAGTAGGAGGACAGGATGCCCAGGCAGGTAATAACACATATTGCATAACAAGTACAGTCGAGTTTCAAAAGAAAATACTTGGGTTGGGGGGGTGATAATGATAATTATGGCTCATATTTATATCCTTTCATCATCATAATCATATGACAATAGTTTGCTTACGTGATACAAACTCACCCCCATCTTTTTTTTTTTTTTTTTTTTTTTTTTTTTTTTTTTTTTTTTTTGCAGATTAGGAAACTAAGGCTCAGAGAATTTAAGGTACTTGACCAATAATGTCCAGGACAGAATTTGAACCCAATTCTCTTTTGCCTCTAAGGCCAGAATTCTTCTGCTCCTAGCAGAGGTCTCATACTATATCCACATCATGGAAATGGTATCTGAATTGGGCTTGAAAGGATGGGGAGGAATTTACTGGATAAAAGGTCAACTCCTTTTTCTTCTATAAATAAACCAAACAAAAATAAGCAGATCCTTCCATTCCTCCACAGTAAATAGGGAATAACTTCCAAGCTCTTGAGTGGGGCATTCAGGGCCCTGCACACTGACAGCCTCCCCACCTTATCTCACACTGCTCCTGAACCTTACTCTCCTGCCAAATTGGTCTTCCCAAAGTCCCCACCGAAGGACTTTTGGGGGAAGGAGAGCACTTTGTAAAGCCTTCTATGATTGCTGGCTGTGATGATTCATTTTGCTGTCTGCCTCCAGCTCCCGGGAGATGTTATCCCCTTAACTTGGGATGCCCCATCACTCCCTTCCACCTTACTCACCTTCCCTGCACTTCCTCCTCCAGGAAGTTTCCAGGGCAGTCCTGAGTTGCAGTTATCTATACCCCATTGTGTTCAGTGGAAGCCAGAGATTGGGGCCAGGCCAGCTTGCTCTTAAAATGGAGAGTGTTGGGTCTGCAATCAAGACCTGATTCCAAATCTAGCCTCAGGCACTTATTGGCCTTGTGAGCTGAGGGAGGTTTCTCCTTTTTTTCCATCTGTAAAATGGGAATAATAACAGCACCTACCTCCCAGGATTGTTGTGAGGATTAAGTAAGATAATATTTGTTTTGTTTTTTTCTTCACTCTCCCTGACCTCATAATAGAGAGGATACTTTATATATATATATATATATATATATATATATATATATATATATATATATATATATATATATATATATATATATTTTGTTGTTGTTGTTGTTGTTGTTGTTGTTGTTGAGGCAATTGGGGTTACATGACTTGCCCAGGGTCACACAGCTAGGAAGTGTTAAGTGTCTGAGGTCATATTTGAACTCAGGTCCTCCTGACTTCAGGGCTAGTGCTCTATCCACTCACTTCACCACCTAGCTGCCCCAAGGGGACAAATTTTTAAAAACTTGTTATTCTTTTTAAAACACAATGAGAAAAGAAAAAGAAAACTTTTTTATCCACACAGCAGAACATAAAATTCAATATAAACAATACATTTCCATTTCAAGAAAAATCTATGTAATACATTGTTTTCAAAACCACTCAGCTTTTCTGTTCTTCCTTTTAAAATTTTTCTCCAGTTACATGTAAAAAAACAACATGGGGGGTTATACATGTACAATCATTTTTTATATATTTCCTTATGAATCATGTTGGGAGAGAAAAATCAGAACAAAAGGGGAAAAAAAGGGAAAAACCCCAAGGAGAAAAAAAATAAAAGAAAAAGAAAAAAAGTGAATATGTGTTCACTTGTAGCATGTGTTGATTTACATTCAGTCTCCATAGTTTTCTCTCTGGAAGTGGATAGTGTTTTCTTCATAGAAGATCCTGCTCTGCTGAGTCAAAGTTTATTGAATTGCCTTGGATCACTGACTTGCTGAGAAGAACCAAGTTTATCATAGTTTATCATCACACAGTTTTATTGCTACTGTGTACAATGCTTTCCTGGTTCTGCTCACTTGACTCAGCATCAGCTCATCTAAGTCTTTTATAGATTAACAATCTTCCATTATTTTCATGTACTATAACTTATTTTGCCATTCCCCAATTGATAAGCATGCACTCCTTTTCCAATTCTTTGCTACCACAAAAAGGGCTGCCACAAACATTTTTACACATGTGGGTCCCTTTCCCTCCTTTATGATCTCCTTGGGATACAGACCCAGTAGAAACACTGCTGGATCAAAGGGTATGCACAGTTTCATAGCTCTTTGGGCATAGTTCCAAATTGCTCTTGAGAATGGTTGGATCATTTCACAAGTCCACCAACAATACATCGATGTCTGTTTTTCCACATCACCTCCAGCATTTATCATTATCTTTTCCTGTCATCATAGCCAATCTGAGAGATCTGAGGTAGCTGAGTTGTTTTAATTTGCATTTCTCTGATCAAGAGTGATTTAGAACATTTTTTTTTCCAGATCACTATAGATGGCTTTAATTTCTTCTGTTCTGCAACAGCTATCAGATAGTAGGTGCTTAATGTATGTTTTCCTCCTTCCTTCATCCTCTCCTGTCTGTCCAATGAAATTGTGAACTCCCGGGAGATAGGGTATAGGGCCAGGGATTCACAGTCTATGGGGAGCCCTAGAGTGATTTCCAAGTTTCCTTGAGCCTAGATTTAAGTAAGCATCTCCAGTTTGATATTGTGGACAAATTAGGCAGCATATCTCAGCTTCATAAAGAAGCAAGTAAACTTTCTGTGATCTGCCTGTCTCACACATGTTATGATTTTTCAAATCCAGATAATGGATTTGATTGATAAAGGCAGATTCACTTTAAAGTGTTCTAAACCGAACAAACTTTTTTTTTTTTTAATCATCTTGTATTTTCTCAATCAAGTCAATATCGAGCCTGCAATTAATTACTACTACTATGTGGAGCTCTGCAAATTTAATATTATGTGGCCTGATACTGATCACTGTGATAACATTTCATTTGATGTGTATAAGTCAAGAACAAAGTGACCTGTCCCCATTCCCTCTTGTATCAGGATAGCTGTACTTGTAAGTCCAACAATTCAATTAGCAAACAGTAATTGGGTATCTGCTGCATGTGTTGGACCAGGAATCAGAAAGACCACAGTCTCAGAGATTTACTAACTCTGACCCAGCTGCCTCAATTTCCTCATTTGTAAAGTGAAGATAGTAATAGTAACCACCTTCTCAAACTGTTTTGAGAAGCAATGGAACTAAAGCATTTGAAAAATACCCTTTGGCCACCTTATTGCTGTTGTATAAATGCTAGTTTTGAAGAGGGAATACAGCATTGTGGGAGGAGCCAGGCAGTCCTGAGTTCTGCCTCTCTGACATATACATACTAGCTCTAGGATGCCAGGAAAGAAACCCAACTTTTCAGAATCTCAGGTAAATTCTCTCTGCTTATACTTTGCAGAGGAGTTTTCCCTCCACCTTTACCAGGAGAGTTTCTCTTTGAATTTTAGGTTACAAGGATGAAATCATAGATCTGGACCAGAAAAAAATTCACAGGCACAGTGCCAGCTCCTGGGAAAACAAACAATCCAAACAATCCTTGTCTAGGGAGCTTGCTATTTGGATGCGGGAGCAAGACAGGTACATAAACAAACAAGAATAAGATCCTTTGAACTTGGAGCTAATGCTAACTAATTAGCACTAATCCGTCGGGGAAGGTTTGGGGGAGGAGATGATCTCTGAGCAGAGCCTTGAAAGAAGCTCAGAGATTTAGAGAGGGATGGGACCTTAGAGCAGCCTCTTCCCTACTAGGCTCCTCCCCATTTTGCAGATGAGGAAACTGAGGCTCGATTTATTTACGACCACTTAGCTAAGACGTGTCAGAAGTAAGATCTGAACTTTCCTCTTCCTGACACTTATTTGCTGTGCCAGAGAGGCAAGGTTGAGGAGAGGGCATTCTGGGCATGGAGGACAGATTGCTTGTGTACAAAGGCAGGGAGATGGGAAATGGCTTTAGAACCTGGGATTCAGCTAGGTATCCAGTTCTGCTGGAATGTAGGGAACTGGAAGAGGAGGTGAAATTCATCTGGAAAGGTAGGTTGGAGCCACCTTGTGGAAAGTAGTTAGTTTTACCCTACAAGGAACAGGGAGCCACTGAACATTTTTGAGCAAGGAAATGAATTGGTAAAACTTGTGTTTCTAAAGGTTACTTTGACAGCTGGGTGGGGTGTTTCTTCATAGAAGATCCTGCTCTGCTGAGTCATCATGTTACAGAGATAATTGGGCATTTGAACTTTATGCCAGAAGAAACCGTTTGGGTAGTTTTCTATTTTGTTGAAAGGGAAGAAAAAGGGAACAAGCATTTATATATCTCCGACTATGTGACAGGTCCTGTGCTAATTTGAATTTTATCCATTTGCAAATGTTGAAATGTTCTCATTTGACTCTCATAATAACCTTGAGAGGTAGGTATTATTCCCATTTTACAGCTGAGGAACTGAGCAGACAAAGGTGAATGATTGGTCCATGGTCACACAGTTTATGTTTGAAGCTGGATTTGAATTCAGGCGTTTCATCTCCAGGTCCTGCACTATCCAATGTGTCACCTGGATATCTGTTGAAAAAGCTTTGAGTGTGATTCTCATTTGTCCATCTAAAGTTGGGCAACTTTGTGGCAGAGTGAATAGAATCTTGGGTCTAAAATTTGAACAAAATCTTCCTAAGCTCAAATCTGGTCTCAGATATTAATTAGCTGTATGACTCAGGGCAAATCAATTAGCCCTGTTTCCTCCAGTTTCTTCATCTGTGAAATGAGTTGAAGCAGGAAGTGGCAACCCATTTCAGTATCTTTTCCAAGAAAACTGCCAAATGGGGGATTTTGATGATGAAGAGTTTAACATGACTGGAAAAAATGACTAAACAACAATAAATATATCTGGGGCAAGCAATCATCATCCATGAATTAGACCTAAAATCTTCTAAGAGTAAGGGATGATCTGTGTGAGAAATTTCTGAATTTTAAGGATACTAATTGATCAACACAAAAGTTTCATTCCTTTTCGTATTGTATTACATACAAATATCCTCTCATTGACATCCCATGATAGCCACAGTTTCCGAATAATCAGTTGCTACTGACCCAAAGGACAACTGAGAACTACATGGCAGGCACATTCAGGTGGGTGTATTTCCAAGAATGACCTAACCAGGAGGAGGTAGAATAAGGGATATAATAGATTAGGAAAGGAAGTTTATGACTGGAAAGAGGCCAGTCTCTAATTCAGGTAAACAGGTTGCTGTTCATCCTTTGTTCTGGAAGATCAGTGACATCACGAGGGTGATGTCTTGACTTGCAAGACATTGATCTCACTCTCTCCTACAGAGTCACAGGAGTACGGTGGTAAGACATGGCGGAGGACCATTAGCAATAGCCCCCACAGGAAAATGAATAGAGGAAGGCCTTTGAGATACTGGGTGGCCTTATGAGAAAACATGGATGGGAAGGAATGGGTGGGCTCTGTTTATTGCCTACACTAGAGAGAAAGCAGATTCTATTTGATTTGAAGCAATGAAAAATGGAACCCATTACAGGAGTAAAGGGAAAAGTTAAGTGTAAGAAGGGTTATAGCCAGGTAAGTGAGAGAAGGGGGTATAATTGATATGGTGCTTTTAGGCAAGGCAGCACAGTGGAAAGAACACTGACTTGTGAGTTGGTCCTGGATTTAAATCTTGTCTCTGTCACTATAAATACTGAAATTTTTAGATTTCAGACTCTTCCTCTATAAAATGGGAGAGAAGAGGAGGGAAAGTTGAACTAAGTGACCACTAAAGTAAAGATGTCTTCATCTCTATAGCAAAGATCCTAAAGTTTACAAAGCACTTTACATAGTTATCATTTTGTTCTCAAAAACTGTTACCTAAAGGCATTTGGAAAACTTTAGAGTAATGTGATAGTTTGAATAGGCCATAGGAATAGGACCTGAGATTTTATGGTATAAAGGATTTCCATGAGGAAACACCTTTTATCCATGCAACTCAGTACCTTCTCTGTAAGTTATAGTTTGCCCTGAGAAGTTGTGATTCTCCCAGGGCCAGGAAGGGTCAGAGGAGGAAGCTGAATCTCAGGTTTCCCAGCTTTGAGGAGGGCTCCCCACACACAGAGGGTCTTTAACAGATGTTAGTTGAATGATTCAGGAGGGATTGGAAACATTGTGACGGGCGTCAGAATAAACATGCTTAGATTTTATTCTGTGGGCAATGTGGAGCTCCTGAAGGCTCTGGAGCAGGGACAGGGGCAAAACTGCCCTAAGGAAGACTAATCCATCTCCCTGCACGGGATAGTTGAGCCGGGGAGAGAACAGGGGTTCTGTGGGGCAGGTTAGGAGGAAGTTGAATTGTCCAGATGAAGGGTAGGAAGGGCGGACTGAGGGGAGAGGGAACCGAGAGGACTCTGGGACGTTGGAAAAGAGACTGGAACGGAGTCAGTGACTGACTAGAGAGAAGGAAGGGGCATTCAGCCGGTTCCAGCCCGTCTCGCACTCCAAGAGCGCCCCCTGCTCCTCTCGCCTTCTCTCCGGGACCAGCTGGGCAGCCGGGGCTCTTCATGTCCAAAGGCTTTCAGAACCTCAACTCAGAGGGTCAGTTCCTGAGCCACATTTGGACTTGGACCCGCCACGAGCTCCCGGGTCCGACGGCCACGTCCTCCGCTCGGAGCTGCTGCTCAGTCCCCAGGCGTGACTCAGCTGGAGTCGGGCTCCGGAGCCTTCGAGCGCCAGGTCCGCCCCCGAGCACAGTGCCGAGGCTCAGGCTCGGAGGGCGCTGGGCTGAGTTAGCTGGCCCCCAGCCTGGGACTGATAAGCGAGACTAGGATATCCGGAATGAGCCCGGATTCCTGGGCTTGGGTCCAGCCTTGGGATCCCCTAACTCGCACGGGTTCCAGCACCGACCGGGCCACAGCCTACTTCTTCATTTTCTCCCCAACCCTATCTTGATGTTCCCCTCTGTCTCGCCCAGACTCCCACGGACTCCAGGGTGGCGCTTAGAGCCCAGCCCCGCTCAAGCTCCTCCCCGCCTCCCGCTCCCCTCTCTCGGTCTCCCTTTCCCGTTCGCGCCCCCCGCCCCCCCCAGCATGTGCTGTAGCCACGGGTGGCCCCTGAAGCCCGGCCTGCTTCAGCTCCTGCGGACCTAGCTCCAACCTCTCCCGCCCAGCCTCCTCCCCTTGGCCGTGGCCCCGCGTAGGCTCCCCTTGGCCGTGGCCCCGCGTAGGCTCCCCTTGGCCTTACTCCCGTCCCAGCCTCTCAGAATCGCCCAAGTCCCGCCGGACTCGGGTCGGCAGCCGGCGCACGGCCACGCACGGACCCCAGCTAGAGCCCCGCCCCGCCCCAGACTCCGCGCCCCGGGAGGTCCCCAGGCCGGCCCCTCGCGTCCGCACCCCCGGCGGCCGGGTCGGGGCTCGGGGCAGGCCCGGGGCGGGGCCTCGCAGGACCCGGCCTTCCGGGAGCCGAGCGGCGGCCGCTAAGATGGCGCTGGCGAGCGCGGCCGGAGCCGCCGGAGCCAGGGCCCCCACGAGAGCCAGAGGCAGGCGCGGGGCTGCAGCGGCGGCCGGGCTGGGCTCCGAGTCCGAGTGAGCCGCGGCCGGTTCTTCCCGCTCCGGTCCCTGCCGGGGCATGAGCGCCCAGGTAGAGGGGGCGGGGCGGACCCGGCCCGCGCGGGGCGGGGGAGGGCGGAGGAGGAGGGGCCCCGGGACCCCGGGAATGCCAGGCAGCCCTCGGACCCATGCCCCGGCCCTGGGCCCAGCCGCGGCTCTCCCGCCCACAGCCCTGCGGCAGCTGGGCAGAGCCGGAGCCCGAGCCGGAGCCGGACCGAGGCCCATGAATTCCGTGTCACCCGCCGCCGTGCAGTACCGGAGCGGGAGCCAGGACGATGTGTGCCGCCCCGAGGCCAGGAAGCCGCCGCGGGCCCCCGGAGCTCGGGGTCCGGCGGCCGGAGGAGGGTCCGGATCCGGGTCCGGAGGTGGCGGCGCAGGCGGAGGGGGAGGAGGAGGTAGAGGAGGTGGAGGAGGCCACAATGGCCTAGTGGCAGGAGCCGGAGCAGCTGCTTCGGCCCCCCCAGGTCCTGCTCCCCCCAGTGAGCCGGACGAGGTGGACAAGCTCAAGAGCAAGTTCCTCTCTGCCTGGAACAATATCAAGTATGGTGAGGACGGGACGCGGGGGGAGGGCACAGAGTGGGGTGGCACTGGAGAGCTAGGGCGGCCCTCTGGGGAGCTGCAGGGGGGGCTGTGCCCACGGCACAGGGGCACGAGGAGGCTGAGTCCTGGAGGGTGAGGACTGGGAATGTGGGAGGATTGAGTGGGTTGGGAGGAGTCCCAGGAGAGACTGGGAGGGAGAGGCAAGGAAAAGCTGGGCACTTGGGTGCCGGCCCCTGAGGGCAGTCCTGCTAGGTAGGTACTGAGACTAAGAGCGGGAAGCCCCCAGCTTTCAGTTACCTGCCTGCCAGGGACAGGGCTGGCTGTCCCTCTGGGCCCCTGCTTCCGGTATTTCCCCTCCAATCCCTCTCTCCTTCCTTGAGGCTGGACTGTTCGAACCAAGACCAGCTTTAGCAAGTTGTCTGCAGTGCACCTGTGTGGCCGTCGGTATCGCTTTGAGGGGGAAGGTGAGCCTGGGAGGGCCGGGGAGTGAGCCGTCCAGACCTTGTGCCCTTTGGGTAGAGATCAGGGGTCCTCTGTGGCCCCTGCAAGTAGGTCCTCTCCTCTAGGCGACATTCAGCTGTTTCAGAGGGACTTTGTATCTCGCCTATGGCTCACCTACAGGAGGGACTTCCCTCCCCTGGAGGGGGGCAGCTTGACCTCAGACTGTGGCTGGGGCTGCATGCTGCGGAGTGGGCAGATGTTGCTAGCCCAGGGCCTGCTTCTGCACTTCTTCTCCAGAGGTGAGGCTTCCTGGGAAATTCTGAGGTGAAGAGGAGGGATGGGGATGAGTGCTTCTCCACTGGCCTGACCCTCTGCCCTCTGACAGATTGGACTTGGTCAGAAGCTATTCTTCACCCAGGCCCCAGGGAGTCTGAGCTCCTCAGAACCATGTCTCCTTCTCGGGCCGGGGCAAGCTGGCAGCGGGTTCCCTCGCCAGCCTTGGGCCTAGGTCGGGCCACCTGGACCACCAGCGGGCTGAGCCCCAGGGAGTTTGAGCAGGAGGAGCAGCACAGGCGCATTGTTTCCTGGTTTGCTGATCAGCCTGGGGCTCCCTTCGGCTTACACCGGCTGGTAGAATTGGGCCGAAGCTCGGGCAAGAGGGCAGGAGACTGGTATGGTCCCTCTGTGGTGGCTCACATCCTCAGGTGAAGTAGTCACTGGTCTGGGAGGCAGAGGTGGGAGCTAGGGCTTGTGCTGGAGCTCAGGGCTGCTCTCTCGTCCTCAGGAAAGCCGTGGAGAGCAGCTCAGAGGTGGCCCAGCTGGAGGTGTACGTTTCTCAGGATTGTACAGGTGAGGGGCCCCCAGGGGCCCAGGCAGAGACTATTTTCCCATTGCTCACAACCTCTCGTGGTAAGAAGAGTGTGACAGTGAGAGTCAGGGACCAAGGTTTCTAGAGCTGAGGCCCTACTCATCTTTCTGGGCTTGAGCTTCCCCATCTTTAAAATAAAAATGACAATTCAATTCTTCAGCCATCTTTTAAGCCCGGTACAAGGCGCTGAGGATCCAAAGATGAAAAACTACATAGGTCCTGCCTTCCTGCATAGATCTTAAACTCTCATGACTGTGACATGAGGTCAGGAAAGCAAAGGGTCAGATTGAAAAAGTTTGAGTGATAAGGAGCCATATGAAATAAGGCTCGAAGGTCAAGGCCACATCATTGAATGGATTGAAGAGGGGAGAAACTAGAGGCAGGGAGATTTCAAGATTCCAAGTTTGAGAGGTGATGAGGGCCTGAGCTAGGCCTGTGGAATTGTCAGGGTAGGGCCAGATAGGAGGAGGATTGGATAGGGTTCCAGGGATAGGTCCTGATTGGATTCAACAAGTCAGTTCCAGGTTAGGCCACTGAGGAGAATGGAGCCATCCATGAGCAAAGAGGCAAGGAAGTTGTAGGGAAAGTGAAAATCTTAGAATCCAGACAATCTTAGAAGCTAGCGCATTCCAGGATCGTGGTGAACGAGAGCAGGAAATTCTTCCAAGAATCAAAAGTTCTTGGGCCTTTACCAGGACCCTGAAAGGAGCATCTCTGAGTAGGGAAACTAGAGAGCCAAGGAGATAAAGCTGTCCCTTCTCAGAAGAGGCCCTGACTCAGAACCTGTTATTCTCACTTTATGCCTAGTCCAAGCCAGCTTGGTTATCTAGTTCCCCAGCTTCAGGCTGATTAGAAAGGGATAGGGACGTGGAGAAGGGAGGCCTGATAAGGAGGGAGGAGACAGAAGTCAGTCAGCTTACAAAGCTGGGCAGCTACAGACTGTTCATTTGGCAGAAGCACACTCCTAGTAGTAGAGATCGACTTTGCATATTTAATAAAACCTTAGAAATTAGCTGGACCCACCCCCTCATTTTAGAGAGGAGAAAAATCTATCCAGATTCTCACAGGTAAGAATGACAGAACCGACATTTGGCCCGAGTTCACTCCTGCCCCTTCCCTCCTATCCCATTACTGTTGCTTCTCTAATGGTATTCATGTTTTCTCAGTCTATAAGGCAGATGTGACCCAGCTTGTGGCCCAGCCAGACCCGAGCACTGAATGGAAGTCCATTATCATCCTGGTGCCAGTGAGGCTGGGTGGGGAGACTCTCAATCCTGTGTATGTGCCCTGTGTCAAGGTAGGAGTCCTTGGTAACTCTTTGAAGTGGTTTGGGAGAAGGGTACTTGGGTCTCTGGGGATCCAGCATCCATCCAGTCTGCTCTGTCCCCTAGGAAAGCTGTCTCTCATTTTTGATTTTTTGGAAGTCAACTGGGGTTAAATGACTTGCACAGCTAATGAGTATCAGAGGCTGGATTTGAACTCGGGTTCTCCCATTTTTTGTTTTTAAACAAAACTGTTTCAGTACCATTACCTAGCTTTGGATCCTCTCTCCTGGGCCATTGTCTTCACCCTCCTCGAGTCCTGATGTCCCATTTTCATTAGCATGACATAGTGCTAGCCAGTCACACTTGCACTATTGGCTACTAGAGTGACTTTCTGGTTCCTGGTCCTTTCTCCTGCGCCATAAAAGGAGGGGACTAAACTAGGTGATCTCTGAAGTCCCTTCCAGTTCTCATTCTGACTTTGTAGGGTCAACCATGCAAGCCCCAGAATCAGAGCAGGAGCAGAAGGAGTGAAGTGGCTGGGGCACCCCACCCTGGGACACTTGTTGGCTGCGGGACGTTGGGCATCTTACTTAGCCCCGGTTACCATAAGGGCATAGAGTTAGAGCTGGAAAGGACCTAGAGGCCATCGTGTTTTTACAGATGAGGAAACTGAGGTCTGGAGGAATGAGAGTTCTAGCCCAAGGTCACAAAGGGATCTTTTCCTGTTGCACAGTGTGCTCTCACAGTCCCCTGCAGGAGGAAGGCCGGCCCTGAGCCCTGTCTCTTCCCCTTTCCCCAGGAACTCCTGCGGCTAGAACTCTGCATCGGAATCATTGGTGGGAAGCCGCGGCACTCGCTTTACTTCATTGGCTATCAGGGTGAGTGGCGCCTCCCCTCCCTGCCCCCTGGCCCACCCCCTGCCTCACTGCCTGCTTCCTCCACAGATGACTTTCTGCTCTACCTCGACCCCCACTACTGCCAGCCCTTCGTGGACACCTCCCAAGAGGGTTTCCCCTTGGAGGTCAGTAAAGTGCTGGGCCAGGGCTGGGGCCGGGAGGTAGGATGGCGCGGCCCAAAGGCCTAAACGCTCCTTCTGGCTTGCAGTCCTTCCACTGCACATCTCCGCGGAAGATGGCCTTCAGTCGGATGGACCCCAGCTGCACCATTGGTTTTTATGCTGGCAACAGAAAGGAGTTTGAGCTGCTGTGCCTGGAGCTGACCCGGGTGAGCTGGCCCGGCCTGGGCTGGGGGGGCAGCGGACGCCTGCAGCCCTTCTGACGGAGGCTTTCCTGCAGGTGCTCAACTCTTCCTCGGCCACAGAGAGGTATCCCATGTTCACACTGTCTGAGGGCCACGCCCAGGAGTACGGTCTGGAGGAGGTCTGCTCCCAGCTGGCCCAGCAGAGCCTCCGGCTGCCCCAGGCCGGGAAGCTCAGCAAGGCCAAGAGGCCCAGCTCAGAGGACTTCGTGTTTTTATAGCAGGGACAAGGGGAAGCGGCGTCTGTAATATATACGTACATACATATATATATTTTTTATTTATATACACGTGATGGAGCTGCCCTGCAGATGGAGGGGGTAGCGATATTCTCAGGCTCACTGGGGGTTGGGGCTGATTACTGATCCCCAACACCTTTAAAGCACTCCTGCAAGACTGTGATTCTGCTGTAGCAACATGTTTCCACTGGAAATCAGCCTGGGCTGGAGGGGGGGGGAATGGGAGGGCTGGGCTCTCCCTTCCCTTTGGCTGGGTTGTGGCCCAAGGGTGAAATTAAAGCTCTACTTGTTAAGTGTCTTGAGTGCATTGAGCGGCTTCCTAGGGCAGGCCATGGGCAGAGGGCAGGAAGTCTGCTGACAGACAATTGTGCTCTTTGGGACCAGGAGGAAGCCTGACCCTTCTGTCCAGGCAGCTGTCACCAAAAAAGTGACCCAGCCCCTCCCAGGACCACTACCTTCCAGGCCTAGAAAACAGCATCACAGAGACTTGAGAATTTAGATCTTTGAGGCCATTTGCCGATTGTATATTCTTAGCATCAAGAATTGAAAATAACTTTGGAGGTCATTTAGTTCATCCTCATTAACCAAGAAGGGAAATGGGGTGCCAAAAAGAAAGGTCACACAGGAAGAAAGCTCTTGGCCCAGACTTGCCCAGCAGGTGCCCCTCAGTCATGGTGTTATATAAATCTACTTTTACTTGACATTTCCAGCCCTCCCCTCCCCCCAAAGGCAGCTGTGGGGACCGGAGAGCTGGGATGCTCAGGCAGTGGCCTGGGCCTGGGGCCTGGCTCGGGCCCGCTTCTTCCGTTCCCGGCCTAGCTGCCGGTAGTGCAGCCTCTTTGCATTTAGCCCATAGGCCTGTAATCTCTGGTGGCTGAACTCAAAGCCTCCCAACTTCACCCGGGGTCCCAGAAGTCTCCCTTTCTTGTTCCGAAGACTCTTCTTGGGTCTTGGAGATGGGGCCACCTGTGGCCCAGATAAGGGCCCAGTCCCATCTGGCTTCTCCTGGGTCTCCGCAGCAGCAAGGGGGGCTGTGCTTTTGGCTTTGGGTACCAGGAAGTCCTCTTCCTCCTCCTCCTCCTCCTCCTCCTCCAAGGTGCCCTCCAGCTTGGGCTTCTTCCGGCTCTCATCCTGGGCCTCTGATCCTTGGCGTTTCCTGAGTGGGTGCACTGGATCAGAAGTCTCCTCAGTCCTGAAGAGAGAAAGAAGCCCACGGTTGCTCTGTGGCCCTCAATCAAGAATGGGCCCACTGCTGGATCCCCCAAATGCTGGGCTCAAGACTGGCCCATGTGACTCACAATTGGGCAAGAGACTGCAGGATCTGCTGCTTCTTCCGAATGTTCTTTGCCTTCAGGTTGTACTGCTTCTGTTCCCGCAGCTCCTCCTGCTCCGATCTGCAGAGCCCAGACCCATTGGGCCCCATCAGTCAGGGCTCCGACAGCCCCCCAGGCTTGAAAGGCTTTTAGTAATCTGCCCTTGCCCTCTCATAAGACCTATTCTCAAGCAGCTTACAGCCTATTTTAGGAGGTGGCCAACTCGGTCACAGGAGAAAAGGAGAGTCCAGGGTTTCTTAGCCCATCTCAAAATAATGTTACTGAATGTGTAAAGTACAATACACAGGATTACAAGGGAAATGCTTATCCAAATGTGTTAAAGGTTCACGAACCTTAGATTAAGAAACTGGCTCTGGACCAAAAGCATAATCAAAAAGCTAAGAGGGGGTTGGGGGGGCTCATTTTCAGCCAGGAGGCTTGTGGAAGGCTCCCTCCCTCAGAAGTGGGCTTTAGAAGGCAGGGGGTCTGGAGAGTTACTCCAGCTATGGGGAGGGAAGCCAGTGTGAACAAAGGCCAAAGAATGCAGGAAGGAGAGCCGGACAGCCAGGCTGAAACGCCATCCGTGCGGGGCTGGGGGTGTCCCCCAAGACTTCTGATGAGAGGTGCGCATGAGAGGTGGAGAGCCGAGAGACGGGACTGGTGGACAATCATGGCAGTAATCCAGGGGAAAAGAGAGGAGCCCAGACCTGGGCTGGTCACAGGGCACAGAGGGGAGGCAAAAGTGAGAGGTGCAGCAAACGGGCTCAATGTGGGACAGAGGGAAGAAGCAAAAGAGTTCGAGGGCCCCACAGCCGCCCACCTGAGCATCAGCGCCCCCGCGCGGATGCCTCACCTGTACATGCAGGTCTTCTTGAGGGAACACCAGCGATTGAGCTCCTTGTCATCCGAGGCCAGGATCTGCATGGGCAGAAAGGAACACTTGGTGTCCCACGGCTCCCACAGCCTCCCTGGGTTGACAGAGGGAGGGAGAAGGGGGTGGGCCAGGGAGCTCAGCTACCTCCTCTGTGGTCAGGCCAAAGTCGCAGGGCACGACAGAGCGATACTTGAAGCGACAGGGCAGGTCATCGATGATGTCCTCATAGTCCAGCCTGTAGTACTCGTCCAGGTACTCTTCGAAGGTCTTGTTCTCTAGCCAGACAGAGCAGGGGCCCTTTCAGAGGTTTGGGCCTAGGCCTGGCCCAGGGCCCAGCCCTCCACGGGTCTCTGCCACCCAACATCAGACAATCATGGGAAAAATTACTCTGGGTCTCACCAGGGTCAAAGACAGGTCTGTCCTGGCTGACAACTTCAGCAAAGTGGGACTTCCGCCTCTTCTTGCCGGTCAGTGGTACATCCCATTTTTTTTTCTTCTTCTTCCCACTCCTGACAGATGGTTGACTGGGGTCGTAATCTGCATCCATCTGCCAGAAAGGTTCATGTGGGTCACAAGAGGCTTGGGGGGGTGGGGAGGGCCCAGACGAGATCACATAAGCCAGAGGGATAGTAGCGGGGAAACAGGGAGACCGGCCCAGGATGGGGCCCAGCCCAGGAAGGGGGCTCTGGAATCTGTCCGGCCATCTTGCCTCTCTGCGGGAAGCACGGGCCGCTCAGACCCAGGGGGTCAGGGAAAACGTACAATGAAGTCGGGGTCCTCACAGTGGGGCTCCGCTGTCTCCTCCTCTCTCCAGGCCTCGTCCTCCTCGGCCCCTGTCCACGTGTCCCAGTTCCATTCATCTGGTTTGACAGAAGAAGGAGAGGGGGGTCAGCTGCTTGGTTAGCACCACACCCTCCAGGGTTTGGATGGAAGAGGCCAGAGACTCAGCGAAAGACTCACCATCAAAGCCCTCCTCCTCCTCAAACTGTGGCTTCTCCTCCTCTCCAATGCCGTAGTACTCCTCTCCAAAGCACTTCTGCAAAAGGGGGAGGGGGAAGGTCAAAGAGCACACTGACCATACGGAGGAGGAGCGCTGTGCCCAGCACAGGGTAGGGCCTGGGGATACTTAAATATGGCAGGCATCCATCTCCTCAGTAATCACAAGGCAGGTTAATTAGGGTTCCTCGGGGTCTGAGGGGGAGGCTGGAGGCCCAAGGAACCAGAGCTAGAACCCATCCCTGAGCCCAAAGGCAAGGGGCAGGCCTGGCGTTTAAGCTGAGAAGGCCTAGTCAGAGCCGATCGGCCTGGAGGTCAGTCCAGGTGGCCCGTGTCAGGCTTAGCCCAGAGGCGCAGGGCCGGGCCTCACCTGCATGAGCTGGTCATGTGTGGCGGGGTCGAAATCTCCCTCCAGGTCAGCCTCCTCGAAGGCCCCGGCCTGGTTGCCTGTGATCTCCCGCAGCTTCTCCAGTTTGTCTAGAATCTCTCGGCGTTTCAGGTTTTTCAGCTGCTTCAATTCTTCCTGCTTCTTCAGCTTCTCCTGTCAGAGGGAGGAAGGCTGCAGACCCCATTGCAGCTCCACCCCCCACCCCACCCCCTGGGCTCCTGGTCACAGGCCTAGTGGGGAGGGGTTTCTGAGATCCCTTAGTCCAGGGCTTTCTGTGCCCCATGCACCTGAGACATTTTTACATGATCCAGGTACATAAAATAAGTAGACATGAATCAAGATTTCACTACTCCCACGTTCAAGTTATGAGATCCCACCTGAGGTCATGACCTCCACTTAAAGAACCTTTGCTCTAGTCCACGCCCCTAATTTTACAAACAGGGAAAATGAGGCCCAAGGTGCACACTTTCCCCTCTGGAAGCAGGGTCTTTCCACTGTCCCCCAGGGCAGCCCCCAGAGCTCCTTACCTTCTTCTTGCGCTCCCGGGTGGCCTCCCGCTTTTCCTTCCTCCGCTCATCCTTCCTCCGCACAGAGGAGGCAATGGTCCTGGGGTAGGTCTTTACCTGTAACGGAGGAGGAAGGCCACAGGCCTTGAGCCACATCCAGGGGACCCCGGCTCTCCTTGCTCTCCCCCTCCAGGAGGAAACGCTTAGAGTTACTTGGAGCTAGGTGGGAAGGGACAGCATGGAGCAACAATTCCCCCCAACAGTGCTTTGCTCACAATAACCCTGGAAGATGGGCACCACACGTTACGTGTGAAAAAAAGCTAAATTTCTTTGGGTTTAAGACCTAGAAAGGGAACTTCTGCACTTCTACAATGAATAGGAGTCTCAGGGGTTGCTTGCAGGAGGCAAAGTTAAGTGACTTGCCTGCAATCAAACAGCCCAGCCACATCCAAGGCAAGCCTCACACCTGGGCTTTGCTGACATTTAATACCCCAAGCTCCTGCCCAAGCCTCCCGCTTTATAGGAAAGAAACCCGTGCACTTGTCTGAGAACCGGGGCTTCCCCGTCTAGTCACCAGAATAGTAAACACTGTTCAGCTCCTGTGTGCATGAAGCCCCATAGTGGGAGAGAAGGGGGCCAGACAAGGGCTCATGCCTCCCTAACAGCCACTGACCAGAGCTCAGGGCCCTCACCTGCTCAGCATCCGGCTCCTCGAAGCGGAAATTGTACTTCCTCTCAAAGTCCTCCTGCTTTTTCAGGAAGAGCTCCCCCTCATCAGAGGAATCATCCACAGCCAGCTGCCCTCCAGCACCTGGAAACCTGGGAAAAGGAGGAAGCAGGCTCAGCCCCTCTGCAGCTGGCACAGAGATCCAAGGCCCCATGCCAGCCCCCTTGCTTCTCCCCAACCACATTCCACCGCTTTAACGAAGGAACAGGGAAAAGCTGCCGCTCACCCTTCGTCCTCCTCCTCTTTTTCCTCTTCCTCCTCTTCCTCATAGCCTTTGTTCAGAATGTAATCTCTCAAGAATTTCTCCCCATCATCCAGTTGAGGATTGCTCCAATACTCTCTGAGGTGGGTCTGTGGATGAAGAGGACAGGAGCTGAACCTGCTCTGCCCAGAAATTCTTCAGGGAGAAGAAGGGCTGCCAGGCCATGGCTGAGTCCCTGCACACTAAGCACATTTGGGGACAAGGTCTGGCCCTTCAGCACGGCCCCAACATCCAGACAGGGAGAGATGCATCCTGACTTTTAAGGGAAGCACGTGTGCTGTATTCCCCCCAACAGAATCACTGTGGATGTTTGCCCTTGTTTTTGATGAGGACCAAGAGCATCAGGAGGGATGTCTGACTTGGGAAAGGCAGAACTACACAAAGTCAGCCTCATGCTCTCTCCCAGAGACCACCCTCAGGATGCCTGCCCACGGCCAAGATGCAGCGGATGGCCGTGTCTCTGACAGAGCTCCCAGAGAGGATTCAGACCCCAGCCCTGAGAACACAAGGCTCTCACCCGCCCACCGCTCCGGGGGGAAGGGGGAGGAGTGTTCCTAACAGATCTGGGGCCCACCGGGCATCCTAACCTGGCTGGGCCTGTCTGCTGAGACCTCTGCCCTGGGCTGTGTAAGCCCCACCTTCATGGAGCCCTGGGTGAAAACCTGTGCCAAGCGAGGCCCCCGAGGGATGGGTGGCCCTGAAGGGTGCTTGGCTACACTCCCCTTCCCCCACACTGAATAAAGGCAGGCAGTGGCTGCTGCAATTTTTTCATTGAATCCCCACTGCCCAGCAGAGTGCCTGACACACAGTGGGTACTTAATGCTCACTGCCCACGGGGTGCCAGGTTCCCAGGCTGAGTAATCTATGGCCCAGCTTCTGAAACTGTGGTTTACAGCACCATGTGGGGTCTCATAACTTAATGTGGAGATTGCAAAATTATTACTAAATGTGTGATTTCTTGCCTATTTTGCATAATGCTATACCTAGGGTGGCATAACAATTTCTCAGGCAAAAAGGGGTATTGAGTAGAAAACGTTTAATAAGCCTGATTTATGAACCCCTTCATCCTCATGAATACCTCCCATGTCACCCTACTCTCCCCCTACCCCCTTCCTCAGGCATGGAAGCCTCAGAGACCCTCTGCCCATCCAATAAATCAGCTCCAGGCTACCTCCCCACCTCCGAGTCACTCCTTCCTCTCCACGCACTGGGCCACCAATCTAGTTAAGTTACTCACTGATCCTCCCCGGACCATTGGGATGTCCTGTCTCAGAGTTTCCCCATCTACTGCCCACAATCCATCCTTCAGGGGAGCCAAAGGCATCTCTAAGACATGCACCTGACCTCCTCAATTCCTGCTTAATGGTCTCTACTGGGTATGGGGCTTGAAGCATAAAACACCAACTCCTTGGTCCAGCACCTAATACCCTTCAGCATCCTACTAATTGCTTCCTACTGGCTGATGCTCCATCTCTGCCCTCCAAATGTTTGCCCAGAGTGCCCGTCTGTCTGAGCTCTGAGACTCTGTCCTCATCCCAGCCTCAGCTCGGGCTCCACGTCCTCCCAGATCCTCAGCTGCCAGCCTTCGGTGCTCTCAAGTCTTTCTTTAGACAACTACTAGGGCTGAGTGACTTGTCCTGGGTTACACGGCGAGCACGTGTCTGAGACTGGATTTGAATTTAGGTCCTCCCGCCTCCAGGGCCCGTGTGCCACCTAGTAGCCCCTCCCTCTCTTTTCCTGCCCAATGTGTCCTCCCAGAACTCCTCAAGGAAGAGGACGCTGATCAGTTTTTCCTTGTACCTTCGGTGCCTTGTGCAGAGAGAGTCTACAGGTCTGTTGAACTGAACGAAATTAAAACGAAATGCTTTCTCACCAGCTCCTTCAGGTCCTCCTTGTCTTCAGTGTCTTTCTGCCCCTTTAACCAGTCTACATAGTCAGCCTCTTCCCGAGCCTGGAAGGAGAGGCAGAAGAATGAAGGCGGACCTGAAGCCATGCCCGTGGAAGAGCTCTGCCTTCTCCACCCGCTGCCTCCCGGGACGGGCCCTGGCTGGGCCCTCTCTCACCTTCTCCTCCTTGGTTTTGGTCCGTTTCTTCAGCAGACTGGAACCACCCTCACCCGCACTCTCCTCCTCATCACTGTCTGCGACAAACTGCCGGAAGCTGCCTCAGAGAGATGAGACCCAGTCCGGTGATGTGGTCTACCTGGACCCCTAACTCTGTGTCTCTCCCGTGGCCCGCCCCACAGACCCGGCCTGAGCAGGTCAGGAGGGTTCACAGAGGGAGGGGGGCCTACCCTGGATGCCACATCCTTATCCTGCTGAGGTTCTGCAGTAACAAGCATAAAACTGAAAAATGATTTTCTTTTTTAAACATCCTAGG
Organism: Sminthopsis crassicaudata; assembly: GCF_048593235.1. Lineage (NCBI taxonomy): Eukaryota > Metazoa > Chordata > Mammalia > Dasyuromorphia > Dasyuridae > Sminthopsis > Sminthopsis crassicaudata. The sequence continues at coordinate 72,706,040 of NC_133617.1, read as the reverse complement.
GACTAATTGGTGTTTAACCAAGCTCTTAAAAAGGCTTTTTAATCCTTTGGGGCTTTTCTGTTATGTGATGGGGGGGACACAAAAAGGAACATTGGCAGCCCGTTTCATTCAGGGCTTAAAACCAGATGTGGATGGAGAGAACGGAACATGAGGAGGCCCTTCACGCGGCATTCGTGCCCAACAAGCCCAGAGGGGCAGAAATACTGGCTATGTCCAGCTCCGACTCGGAGTCCTGCAACTCGAGCCTCTGCTCGGCCTTTTACTGGGCCCTCTAGGCTCCACCTGGCCTCTCCCAAAGCTTAACCCATCTAGATCACAAATGTACCTCTCTTTGAGGCGCTTCTGTTCTTCAATGTAACTTCTGGAGGTGGTTTGCTGGGTAGGAAAGAGAATGGCGGGCTGTTAGGGCAGCAAAGGCCCCCTGGGACGCTGCTGTGAGCCCTTCCCCTCCCAGACACACAGCTCCCCCTGCTGGGACCAGGCCCCCCCTTCCACCCTGAGGAAGGAGCAGCAGGGAACGGCTTCATCTCCCAGGCTCATTCAGGGACAATGTTGAAAGGGATGGGACCCTTACACATCAATCACCCAACCAAGAAGCATCTCTTATGCCCCTACTGTATGCCAGATGCTACACTACACGCAGCAGCCACAAACACCAGGTGTTTACCCGATGCTTCTGCCTTTCAGCTTCCTGGTCGGAGTCCTCCTCGTCTACGTACTTCCTGCAGGAAAATCAGGGACACCAGTGGGTGCGTGAGGACAGTTTTCCCTCCCCGACTCCGTAAAAGGACCCCGGCCAAAGCCACTGAACATCTGTAAGATCCTTCAGGGCTCCAGAATGGATTTACAGCAAAACTCTTTTAAAACTCAAAGGAACCTAAGAAATCACTTTGCTCAATTCACCCATTTCACAGATGAGGAAGTTGAAGCTTGAAGAAATAAAATAATTTGCCAAGGTTACAAGTACATTCTCATGCTGAGACCTGAGCCTTGGTCCCTAACTCCACACCTAACTGCCTCCATGGCAATAATTCCATTCTGAGGGCATTTTATCATATCTTAAGTAGCAGGGGGTGAACCGGGAAGACCCAAGTTCAAATCCAGCTTCAGACACTTGAATAACCTGGGCAAGTCACTCAGGCAGTCTGCCTCAGTTTCCTCAGCTGTCATACGGGGCTGATACCAGCGCCAGCTCCCCAGCCTGCTGTGAGGACCAAAAGTACGGGGCAGGCAGGTATCACTGCTGATTTCCTCCATCCCTGGGGGTTTGGTGAGGCCCCAGGCCACCCCCAGCAGCACAGAAGGTAGGTGTGTCCTCAGAGGCCAAATGAATGGGAGGGGGGGCCTGGAAACCAGCCCTCCGCCTAAGGCCAGACTGCCCGGGTCAAAGTCTGCAATGTTTACACAGTGCTCCCAGGGTCAGATGTGACCTCTCTCCTGACCCTGGGCCGGTCCCTTAACCCAGCCTGCCTCAGCTTCCTCCTCTGTACAAGGAGCTGGAGAAGGACTCCCACATCCTCGCCAAGAAACCCCCACCCGGAGTCAGGAAGATGGGGCCCAAGGGAAACTGACTCAGGCGGGGGTGGGGAGGTGGGAGAAGCCGGTCAGAGAACAGTTTTATGAGAAAGAAAAGCAGACAAAGGACCACGAGGAAGGCCAAGAACGAGAGAAATACCGGCAAAGGCGGCCCCATTGCCCTGGAGAGCACCGAGTCTGACAGAGGAGGGAGGGCACCCCGAGAGGCTCCAGCCGCTCTCCCACCGGCCCGTCTCTCGTCCAGGCTCCGAGCATCACGCCCAGGTCCTAAAACTGCCTGCGCTCCCTCTAGAATGTCGGTGCCCAGCACAGCGGCGGCGCCTAATAAATGCTTATTGGCCGCGGTGATGGACAGGACCCTGCCCTGGGCTCTGGCCCTCCTTCCCCGCCGGGAACTCACCCCTCCTTCTCCAGAATGACCTTCCTCTCGTAGTCCTTTAAGTACATGGGCTTTTCTTTCTTCTTTTTCTTCCCTTTCTCCGGGGGTTTCCCGTCTTCCTCAGAGGAGGATCCTACGATTCCGCCAGAGAGACACTGAAACCCCGCGGCCCCATCTCCCCTCCCGGTCAGGGGAGCCCCGCGGTCCGGCTCGAAGTCCGCCCGCAGCCTCCCGCCCGTCACCGCCCCCCCGTACCCGGCTCCTGGTAAAACGTGGCTCCGGGCTGGTAGATCCGGGGGTCCTTCTTCTTCAGCAGGGACAAGGTCCGGTAAAAGCCCCTGTCCAGCTCAGGGTCAAAGTCCTGCAAGGCAGACGCAGCGGGAGGGATGAGAGCGGGAGCCCGGGGAGGCCTCCTCTCCCACGGAGAGATCCTTACCTAGGGGGTCATGGGCGGGGGTCCTCCTCAACCAACTCATCCACTGAGCAGTTTCTCCCACTGTAGGAAGCAGGAGGAAGGGACGGATGAGTAGGGGACGTGGAGGGGATGTCCGGGGAGACATGGGGGCTGGGGGCCTGCGTGGGGACACGCGGGAGGCGCCCGGTGGGAGACGTTTCGGGGGGAGCGGGAGGTCCGAACGAGGGGTCGGGGCGACGTCCCTGGCCGGGTCCCAGGGAGGAGGGGAGGGAAGGCAGCCCCACGTGGGCAAGGAGGCGGGGCCAGAGGCCGGTCCTGACGCGGGCGGATGCTCACCACCCGCTCGTCACTGGAGTCGGAGCCGGAGCCCGAGCTGGAGTCGGTGCCGCTGCCGCGATCCCCGTACCGGTCCTTGACTGGGGCGGGAGAGAGGAACGTCAGCGCGGCTCCCGGGCCGCTCCCCCGCCCCCCGCTGGCCTCCTGCCACTGCGCATGCACCGCACTCACGCTTCTGCAGCTCCTCGCGCTGCCGGTAGCGTCCATACCGCGCCGCAAAGGCCTCGTTCACCCGCAGCTCGCACTGTCCGCGCGGCTCAGGCATGGCGGCCTCCTGGAGACTGGGCAGGCTGGGGAGGGAAGTGAGCGTTCCGCACTGCGCCGGCGCGGACTCCGCCCCACCAGGAGATCTTAAAGGGGCAGACCGGCGGCAGCCCCGCCCCTCCCTCCGCCGCACTCTCTCCGCCCCTCCCCCCTCGCCTCCTCCTGCCCATCCCGGGGGGCCTGGGAGACCCGAACCCCTCCCTCAGCCTGCGGGACCAACTAGCTGCTGGAAGAAGAAATGCTCTTCTGAACTGGCTGGTCCCGAGGTACGAGATGCGGACTTAGGTGCGGGGAAGTCCTGGCCCCTCCCCAGCGCCACTCGGAGGGCACAGCTGGGGGCTCTTGCTCCATTCGCGGTTTCCTGTCACCCTTCCGTTCCCGATGCCCAAACCACTGCCCCACCCAACCCCAGCTGGACCCTGGGAATCACCAGCCCTCCCCCACCGCCCCCGGGGCTAGCCACCTCCCTTCCCCCGCGCACATACTCTCTGAACTCCGTCTCTGGATGCTGCATAGAAGACAAAACCCCGAAATCGAAGCCCCTCCCCCACTAGTACTCCTTTCCTCGATGCTGATTCCCCCCCCCCAAAAAAAACAGGCGGCCAAAGCTAGTTCGTCAAGGAATGCTCAATATTAATTTAATGATTAAAAACATTAAATTACCACACAACATTTCTTCAGAAAGCATAATAAATAGAATCTTTTAAAAACTCTGTACAAGAGGCTGGAAAGAGGCCTTCAACGAAAGATAATGGAACACTCCACCCGCCACCATTCATTTTGTTCTCCCTCAAATTCAATTGTGTTCCTGGGTTTGCAAAAGGAAGTAGTGCCCTCCTCTCCCCTAGAGCCCCCCTGAGGTGACTCTGCCAAAAGATAGCTGCTTCTGGGAACCTAGAAATCCCCTGAGGTGTGGGGGTGGGGGTGGGGCGGAGAGAATAGGAGGGAAAGAGGAGCTCCTAGCCCCTGTGGACCAGGCAGGAGATGGAGAGCGCCAGGGCATTGCCCCAGTCCTCAGAAAGGGCCCAGAGCCCGCACGAGCCGGGCCGGCTAGACGGGAAGGGGCGGGGGCTGGAGAGCAGAACTGAACCGTTTATCGGGCCACCTTCCCTGTTGTGTCCAGGAGTGCTGGACTGCCTCTGCTTGCCCCTTGGCTCTCCGCAGCCCTCCCCTGAGTTTCACATCACACCGAAGGGGGAAAATAACCACACAAATAACACCAACAAACCATAACTTGGGGTAGGGTGGGGGCGGGGAGGAGATGGACCTTCAGCACTCGGGTAGGCATGGGATCGGGAGAGAATAGCCCCTCTCGTCCTCCCAGAGCCTCCCCCAAGCCTTCCCGCTTGTTTTTCGGGGCTTCCTGGGGCTACCCCCACCAGTGCCGAACGGCATCCAGCTGTCCTGGTTGAGAAGGGCCCCGCATTCACAACGACGGAGTAGGGAGGTGCCTCTCCAAGATCCGCCCCAACTGCCCGGCTCCGCACTGCCGAGCCAGCTCCAGGGGCGTGAGGCCCCCGGCGTCGCGGTGCTGCAGATCGGACTCCGCGGCCAGGAAGCTGACCACAGCGGCGTGACCCTCGCGCACGGCCAGGTGGATAGGCAGCGCTCCGGACCCGTCCGGAACGTTCACGTCAGCGCCGTGCTCCACCAGGATCTGCAGAGTGTCCAGGAACCCCGTGCGCGCGGCGTCGTGGGCCGGGGAGGTGCCCGACCCGTCCTGGACGTTGGGGCTGGCTCCCTGCTTCAGAAGCTCCAGGGCGATGGGCGAGCTCCCGAACATCATGACCTACGGAACCGCGACAGGGACAAGGTGTGGAGAGGCTCTGTGCATCCAGGCCCGAAGGATGGTGAGGTGAGCTTCCCCTTCCCTCCCTTCCTCCCTCACCCTCGCGCAGGGCCGCCGAGCAGCCTCCCCCCCTCCCTCGGAGCCTCTCCGGGCAGAAGCCCACCTGCAGGGCGGTCTTGCCGAAGCGGTTCAGGGAGTCGGGATGCACGAACTCCTGGTGAAGGAGGCGCCGCACCTCGGTCACATCTCCCCGGGCCGCAGCCCCGCTGAGCCGGTCGCCGGCGCTTATCTCCTCTAGCAACATCTCCGTCCCACAGGCCCGGCAACCTGGCTCCGACTGGAGAGAGAGCGCGCGGAGCGGGTCAGGCCGGGGGTACGCGCCACGGCCTTCCCCGGCAGCACCGCGGTCCCTCACTTCAGCCGAGACGAGCGCAGCCCGGCCTCCCAGGCCCCGGAGGCGAGCGGCGGGCCCCCGGCGCCTGGAGAGGTCCACAAGCAGCGCAGGGGGAGCCAGAGGGCCGTCCCCTCGAGCCTGCCCGACTCAGGCTTCCCAGCACCGGCTTCTCAGCCTCTCCGAAAGCCGGCGGCCTGCAACCAAATCCGGACCCCTCCCCAACGGGCTCCTCCCACCTGTCAGCCAGGATCTAGAGAGGGGGCTGGGAAGCAGCCCGGAGGTCCAATCCCGCTCCTTTTCCTACCGCTCCTCCGCCTCTGCAGCCCTGCCCGGCCCCCGCCCCTTGGGGGCCGGGCTCCCCTGGGGTCTCCCCCCGAACTCACCCTCCCTCCTCCTCCGGAGCGGGCGGGGTTCACTCTGAGCTCCGGCGGCCGCGGCCTCCGGAGAAAGGACGTGAGGGGGTGGAGCTGCGGCTCCCACGTGGGGCGCTCTGAACCCCGAGTATTTGTTTTCTTACGAATTGACACTTTGTATCGGCCTCCTCTGCCCGGCTCCCGACCCTCCGAGGCCCCGCCTTGTTCTCCGTCCCGGCCAATGGTGACACGTCTCCTAGGCGCCTTCGCAAGCAGGGGCCCACAGCGTCGCTCCTGATTGGCCGACGACCGGGCGACCGGCAGAGCCCCGGTAATGGCGGGGTTTTCAGTTTCAAATGCCAGCGGCAGGCGGGAAAGAGACATCGAGTAACTGACTGAGGGAGCGGTGGCAGGGTCAAGGTCGGAGCCGGTCCTCCGCGCCCTGGGGCCCGGACAGCGAGAGTGCCCCCCCTCAGCCCACCCCCGTCCCACCAGTGCTCGAGTCCAGGACCCTTCCCCAATTCGGCTGCTCCCTGCATTAAGACCACTACTCAGGACCCTTCCTCTGCCCCACCAATACCCGCACTGAAGACTTCCCCATTCACCCTCACATACCCCCGCCAGGACTCAGGACCCCTCCCCCAAGACTTAGAGGGGGACCCTCACCCCACATTAAGAGGCGCTTATTTCGGACCGTCCCCACCCCGGACCCGTGTTCTATCTGCCTCCTCCCATCAGGCAGCCTCAGCGCCACCCTCCCCCGCCCGGCTCCTTGGCTCCCACACTTTAACAAAATCAGATTGCTCCGTGCAGCGGATTGAGCGGGTCTCAACTTTCTTTAATCTTAAATCTAAAGCTAGAGAAAAACCCATTCTCAGAATCGGGGCGCTGGAAGGCACGGCGGGCGCTCCTGGCAAGGCACCGAGGCAGTGGGGGGGGTAGAGCAGTTCCCCCCCTTTACTTCATACATAAATAGGAAGGAGAGAGCCGGGGCGGACCCTATGTGTCCTAAGGGAGAATCCGCTCTGAGACAGGCTCCAGCTTTTGGGTCGTCTCCAGGCTCCGCCCCCATAAGGGCCTGAGACTCAGAGTCACAAGCCCACCTTCCATATACAGGCAAGGCAGACTTCCCGGACAGGGGCCGTAGGTGCCCCTCAGACAGAAAGGGCCGAAGCGGCCCCTAGCCCTCCCATTCAGAGACAGGGGAGAGGTTTCTCGGAATAGTCGGAGGAACAGGGGCGTCCGCTCTCACACACACACACTCAAAAAAATAGCTTTGGGCCGGGAAGTCCGCAGGGCAGGACGCCGCCTCCGGCGCTCCGGGATGGGTTCTTCTCTAGCTGGTCCGGAGCTGATAATCTACAGAAGAGCGGACAGTTGCCTTAGAGTGGTCATTTACAGTGGGGATTTAAAAACTCCTTTCCTCCCTCTGACCCCTCCCCGATAGATAGCTCCTGTCTAGGAAGACAGGGAAAGTGCCAGTGGTCTCCAGGGGGAGGGGAGCCGGACCTGGCCAGAGCCTCCTGGAAGCGTGGAGGCCCATTTACCTTCACTCTGTGGTAATTACCCATCGCTCTCAAGGCTGACTGCCCCCCCCAGGGGTCCTCTTACCGCCACTTTGGGTGATGTAGCGAACCCAGGGCAGGGCTTGGTAACCACTCTTCTCAATGATCTTCATGTACCGGACCTGTGAGACAGCCGTAAAATGTCTCAGCCACAATGTATCCAGTCACACTCAGTGGCCCATTCCCCAAAGTTTTCCGGCTCTTTCCGATCAATAACTACCTTCTCCCTCACACAAAACCGAGCGTTTTTAGCCAAAGTTTCTGGGGTTCCTGGGCTTTTTTTTTTTTTTTTTTTTTTTTTTTAACAAATTGTGATGATTTTGATGTAATTGTTTTCCTCTGTCAGCTAGGTGGCGCTCTGGAGTCCCTGAATTCAGACTCAGTTTGGGAGTAACAGTCCCCATCTTCCCGGGAGGTGGAGATCAATAAGGTAAGGTTGTATGGGGGCCGTCCGGCTCTGCGGGACCAACCTTGTCTAGGGGGACAAGGAGACCAGAGTGGCTCTGAATTTAATCCAAACCTTCCTCAGTGCGGGCGGTGCGCTGGCTGCCTGCTGCACCACCCCGCTGCCCCGTTTTTCTGCATGGGGGGCAGTGAATGAATGAGTATGGAAGTCACTGCCCGGGGCTCATCTTTCCCTTCTCCCCCCTTCCCGAGCTCCGCCTCCCTCCCTCTTACCTGGATCCCAGAGACAGTGAAGTAAGGAATCTCAAATTTGACAGAGATGGGAGGCCGGCCCTCCACCTCCTCCTTCTCCACGCTGGGTAAGCCAAAGTGGGCCCTCATCAGGTACTCCTTTCCCCCCTGGAGGTCGGAAGAACGCGCGGTCAGACGGACAGACAAACAAGCAGGGGAGGGGCGGGACTGTGCCCCGGGACCCCGTGCTACTGGGTAGAACACAGATTTGAACACTGGACCAGACCTCGAGAGAATCACCACCCAATCCCTCCAAGAAAAGAAATGAAACCGGGTCCCAGAGCCTCGTTCAAGGTCGCCCAGACAGGAAACAGCGGAGCTGGGATTTCCACAGGTGTCCCGCAGGAGCTTTCTGGTCAGCCCCAGGGGGTTCACTTTAAAACGTGCTCGTAGCCCCTCCCTCCTTGGGGTCCAGCCCGCCCAACTGCACCAAAGCTTAGGGAGCGGCTCCTAGTGCTATCCCCGACCCTCGCGCTCCGGCCCCGCTCCTCCCCCACTGCTCCTCCGGCTCTCACAGGAAAGGACTTGATGTTCCAGATAACCACGTTTTTCTCGGGCAGATACTTGGCGCTGCCCACACTGGTTTTGAATCGAGGGGAGTCTGCATCGCTGGGCACGGGGACGGCAATCTCCACACTGTTGGCCACTGACTGCTTCTTAAACTGCCCCTTTGCCTGGGGGAGGTGGGGAAAGAAGGCAAGATTCATCGGTTTGGGACATTTCTACATCCTTTTCCTCTGCTGGTCATCCCTCCAGGCTTTCCACCGCCCCTCCTCCTCCTCCTCCTCCATCCAGCACTCCAGGCAGGGCAATGTCTCCATGGCGGTGACCCGCAAAGCACTCCTCCATACATGACCTTGCTAGACCACCCTGCCTTTGCAGTTTTGCTCCCTACTTCTCCCACCCCTCCACCAAGCCAGACACCCTGTCCTTCAGGACCCAGCTCAAGCCCAGCACCCTCCAGGTAGCCTCCTTTCCCCAAATCCCAGAACTGGCTCTCCCTACCTTAACCATAATTTCCACACGGCTGTGGGAGAACTTCTCAATGACAGACTCGATCCAGATGAGTGGTTTTACCTACAGGGAGAGAGTCCCCAAAACACAACCTTAGGGCACAGGATTAAACAAGACCCTCCAAAAAACACCAGGGCTGGGGCCAGAGCCCACTTAAATGGGGAGACCCACCTGGGTATTGAGCCGGTAAGACATGAGCTCAAAGTCCCCATCGGGTGGGATGAAGGAGATGGTTCGATCATTGTCAAATCTAGAGAGCCGAACGCACTGATGGAACTTAACATCTTCCAGTTCCACAGACTTGTTTTTATTGCCTGAAACTCAAAGACGAGGAAACTTGTTTTAGTTGGACCACACCATCTGGAGCTGATTCAAAGTCATGTTACTTAGCAGAGCCTCAGTTTTCTCCTATGTAAAATGAGAGAGTTAGAACTAGATCAAGGTTTCTTAACTTTCTTGTGTCAGAAAGTCCTTTGGTAGGCTGGAAAAGGTGTAAACTTCTAAAATAACTCCTAAAACAATGTCATTAACAAAACATATAGGATTATGAGGAAATACATTATAGAAATATCTTTAATTATTAATAATCAAAATTAAAAAAAAAAGTTTACAGATCCCAAGTTAGGAATCCTAAGGTTCATTCCAGCTTTAATTTCAGTGCAATATGTTGAAAGTGCATCTAGTCTAAAATCTTTGTATTATTGGTAAAGCATCTGAGACTCGTAGAAAAGACATAATTTGCCCAAGTTCACATGGGGAGTCGGCAGAATTCCCAAGACTTGAACCCAGGCAGGCTTTTTGGCTCCACATAACCTTGATTTCTTCACTCAAGGATCACTCTAATGCCCCTAGTCATCCCCAAGGCTGGTATTCCCTGTTAGAGCATTCCAACATTCTGCAGGGTGTCCCTAAAACGTCATGCTCCCCAAATTCTCAGTAACTTCCAGCACAGGCCACTTGTGATAGCCACCCTAGCAACAGGCTCCCCAAGGGCTGTCCATAATACTCCCCTCTATGCTTTCCCCTTCAAGGACGGCCTAGAAACGAGTTCCTGGGGAGGAAGTGGAGCCCAGAAACTTACGGCCAGTGAGTTCAAAAAGCACCCTATCATTGAGGCCCAGTCTCAGCTCCGGCATGCCCGACAGGAACACCTTCAGCTTAATGGTGCCCACGATCTCGCTCAGCAGCACGCTGCCGTTGGCATTGACCTGAACCGATGTGGAAGGGATGTCAGCAGGGGAGGGGAGAGGACCCTGATGACAAAGGGCAGTCAGCGGGGGAGGGGAGAGGACTCCAATTCTCCTGGCTCCGCTCCCGAACAGCAGCACCACTGAGGGGGAGCACACCCTGTTCCACCCACTGATAATTCCTATCCCCACTGCATCTGCCCCTTGGCGTCCCAAGGGCTTACCAGTAGATTGACAGACTCAATCACATCAATGAAAACCTCATTCTTCTTATATTTGATGCCCTCCGAGCGCCAGGACACAGCATTGGTGACTGTTGGGGGCACCCGGGACTTTCCCGTCTCTAATTTGTTGCCTTGCTGGGTGATATACCTGGAGGAGGAAAGGGGAGGAGTCCATGTTCTTACTCTCTTCTCTCTACCTCCCCTCTGGAAAGGCCTCCAGCGCGGTTACCAGTATGATCTCACTTGATCCTCACAACAAGCCTGAGAGGTACTGTTAGCACCCCCATTTTACAGATGGGGAAGCTGAAACAGACAAGGTGATTTACCCAGTTACACAACTAAGTACTGGGGGCTAGATTTGAACTCAGCTTCTTGACTCTAGAACCCAGGCTTTGTCCACTGGGCTACCTAGTCATTGCCTTATAGTAGACAATAATAATCCTTGTTTGATTGCCCAGTCATCAATGTGGAGACTATTGGAGCTGGGATTTGAACATGACCCCCTTACTACAAATCCCGCTTTTTTTTTTATCCCTAGAATGTCCCCACTTTTTCCTACACTAACTCTGTGAGGATCTATAGTAAAATATCTCCATTTTGAAGATAAATCAATAATCTCAGAGAAGAGAAGTGGCTTACAAATGCCAAAAGACAGAGTGAGAACTCCAGTGCAGGCCCACCAAAAGGTAGCCTTTCTTTTCCCCAGGAGGTAAATCATAGATTGAAAATTGAGAAGAATTTTAGAAATCATCCCATTTTACAGATGAGGAAACTAAGGCCCAGGGAGGTCAAATCACTTAGCCAAGTTCTCCCAGACAGTAAGTGTCCATGCTGGAATAGTCTTTGGACCCCTAGATTTCCCACTTGTAAAATGAGAACTGAGGAGGTTGGAATTTATGAGCTCAAATGGCCCTTCCAGGGTACTAGCCCTGGAATAGGAAGAACCTGACTTCAAATCCAGCCTCAGACACTAACTGTGTGATCCTGGACAAGTCATTTAGCTGCCTCAGTTTCCTCATCTGTAAAATGACCTGGAGAAGGAAATGGCAAATCACTTCAGTATTGCCAAGGAAATGCCCTAGGGGACCACAAATAGTGGGTCAGGACAGAAATGACTCGAGAACAAAAGGTCCTTCAGTTATGGTATGTCTTGCTTCTACAATCAGCCTCCCCTGTGCTGGTAGAAAGAGCAAAGGGAGAAGTGCAGCTTATTAGGAACTGGAGAGCGGAAGAGCCCTGAGATCTTTTGCCAGAGTCTCAGGGAAATAATAGTTGTGTACGAAAGCCCCTAAAACCCGATGGGGCCCCAGCCCAGCTCCACTTACTCCTGGAGGATCTTGCTATCCGTGGTCTGTGGGAAGCCAAAATCCATGAGCTCATCCAGCAGCTCATAGACAATGACGAAATTGTCTCGGATGCTCTCCTCCTCGAGCTCCTTGAAGTACTCAGAGAACACCTGTAGGGATGTGAAGTAGATGGGGTGCGGGGAGGAGGGATGGTCAGCACCCTCAGGAGGACCTGATGGGGCCTTTTGAGGAGTCGGGGAAGGGAAAATGGGGGCAGAGTGCTCACCTCCACAGCCTTGTAGAGGAACGAGTATACCAGGGAGGCGTTGGCATTCTTGAGTGTAGTGGCCACCACTGTTGGCAATCTGGTCAAGGAAAAGGTTCCAGTACAGAGGGGTGGGGATGGGACAAAGCAGGAAAGTGGCCCCCCAGCGGGGTCCTACCACACACCACAGTTGGAGGAAGCTCCTGTCCAGCCTTATGTGAAGAAGTGCCCATTCAGGCTCCTGGTTGGGGTACTAAGGCTCGGTGGAAGAAGCACAATCAGGGGAGCTTGGATCTGAATATTAATTTGCAGCTGACTAGGGAGGCGATCCTCTCTGAGCCTTAGTTATGACCCTTCTCTGTAAAACTCAGGGAATTTGACTAGATGACCTCAAATTACTCTCAATCTTAGGAGCAAAAGCTGAAGGCTGGTTCAAAAGTAGGGGAGGAAAGAAGGTTTGGTGCAATGGAAAGAGTGTTGCATTTAGAGTCCATTTCATTGTCTGCTTCCAATACTTTTGTGTGACTCTGGCTACATCATTTTAAACATCCCATGACAAAAATGTATGGAAAATGCTTCATAACTATAAAAAGGAGTTTGAAGACCCCAAATACTTCATAACCATAAAAAGGTGTTTGATGACCCCAACTGCTTCATAAGGATAAAAAGGGGCATGAAGACCCCCCCAATGCTTCATAACCATAAAAAGGGTTTGACTATCCCAAGTACTTCATAATCATAAAAGGATTTGAAGACCCCAACTACTTCATAACCATAAAAAGGGGTTTGACTATTCCAAATACTTTATAACCATAAAAAGGGTTTAAAGACCCCAAATACCTCATATACATAAAAGGGTTTGAAGACCCCAAGTACTTCATAACTATACAGAGAGGTGTGATGATCTCAAGTAATTCATAATCATAAAAAGGAGTTTTGACTATCCCAAATACTTAACTATAAAAAGGGGTTTGAAGACCCCAAATACTTCATAACCATAAAAAGGGTTTGAAGATCTCCCAAGTACTTCCTAACCATAAAAAGGGATTTGACGACCCCAACTATTTCATAACCATAAAAAAGGATTTGAAGACCCAAATACTTCATAACCATAAAAAGATGTCTGATGAACCCAACTACTACATAAGGACAAAAAAGGGTTTGAAGATTCCACGTACTTCATAACCATAAAAAAGTATTTGGCTATCCCACATAATTTATAAACATAAAAGAGGTTTGAAGACCTCAAGTGCATAAGCATAAGAAGGGGTTTGAAGACCTAAATAATAATTTGAAGACCCCAAATACTTTATAAAAAGGGATTTGTTGACCCCAACAACTTCATAACCACAAGAAGGGGTTTGATGATCTCAAATACTTGATAACCATAAAAAGGTTTGAAGACCTCCAAGTACTTCATAACCATAAAAAAGGATTTAACTATCCCACATACTTCATGAACATAAGAGATTTGAAGACCTCAAGTGCATAAGCATAAGGGGTTTGAAGACCTAAATAATTCATAACCATAAAAATAGGTTTGAAGACCCCAAATATTTCATAATCATGAGGTTTGATGACCCCGACTATTTCATAACTATAAGAAGTTTGAAGACCCCAAATAATTTATAAAAAGGGATTTGCTGATCCCAACTACATAACTATAAGGGGTTTGAAGACCCCAAATACCTCATAATCATAAACAGGAATTTGAAGACCCCAAATATAACCATAAAAAGAGGTTTGACTATCCCAAGTACTTCATAACCATAAAAAGGGATTTGATGACCTCATGTACTTCATAACCATAAAAACTATTTTATAACTATAAGAAGGGGTTTGAAGACCCCAGATTAGTGGTCCTAGGTCTTGGCTGGAGGGTCAGGCAGGTTGGGCAGACAAGGTCATAATCCAGGACAGAACCCAGAGGCAGCTCTAGCCTGCTGCCCTCTATCTCCTTTCCTGTCCCTAGGTCCTAGCAGGAGGAAGGATGCAGTAAAGGTTGCTATATTTGATCCACAGGAAGTGCACCCTGCCATGGGTCAGCAGTGGAGTCAGGGCTCCCTCTTCTTCCTTTTGCATCAGCAGGGGCATGAAGTGGTCAATCTCTGCCATGTTCACATCCCCCTTGTAGTTCCGGGAAATCAAGGGCTGGTCAATGGGAGAGAAGAAAGGGGGTGAGGTCCTTCCCCAGTCTAACACCTCCCCCCTTCCTTAGCAGTCTCGGCACTTTCATCCCAACCAGGGGAGAATCTGCCTGTCTGCTCACCTGGGATGGAGGGAAGGAGGACCTGAGGGCTCTCCAAGGGAATGGGGCTAAAGAGAGGAAGGCTCTCTTCCCAGGGAACTCTCTTTCTTCCCCTTTCCCTCAGGCGGGCCAGCCCAGCTGTCCAACATCTGGGCCAGTGATGGGCCCAGGAGGCTGGTTACCCAGGATACCCAGATTCTTTCCTCCAGCCAGAGAAGGGACGTCTGGGCCCTGCTGGGACTGGACCGCGGGTACAGCAGAAGGCAGCCTGTCTGGGAATTGCCTGCACCCCTCCCCCCACCCCACAGGTCTTACATGTTCAGGACTTTCATGCCCCAACCCCCGGAAAGCAACTCTTTCTCACCTTCCCCTTCATGTCCAGAATAAAGACCGCAGAGGCAGACATGGCGGGGGCAGGGTCTGGACAGAGCAGAGGCCTTGCTAGGGACGGCGGGGAGGAGATCTTCAGTGCTTCCTCCTTCCTGCAAAGGCAGCGTCACCTCACCCAGGTAGGAGCTCAGGTCCAGGTGAGCGGCTCTTAAAGGGGAGGTGACCCAGGTGAGCAACTTTTTCTGCCGACAGAAATTCTCCTCCTCCCTGGGGCGGGGTTGGGGAGCCAGCCCAGGGTCCTAGGATTTTGAATAGGGAGGGGCTTCATTTTTTTTTTTTTCTTAGTTGAACTTCCTCCTTTTTTTGATGGGGAAACTGAAGCCTTGAAAATCGGGAAGTGACTTTCCTAAGGTCACACAGCAGTGGAGTTGGTCTTGGTAGTCTTGTTTTCCTCCGATTTTGACAAATTTAGTGTCCTTTCACTGTAATACATTCCCAAGGAGGAGTTAAACAGGCTAAGAGGTGTAATGGGTATCAGAGAAAAGTTCCTCTGGAAAAAAAAGCAGCCAGGCAGAGAGCTGGAGCCAGAGTCAACTTCTGGACAGCTGGCTGGCTGCCCTGATGTCCTAGGAATGTCGGAAGGAAAGGATGTTGGGTGGACCCTTGAGTGACCCCAGAGATCTGCCCAGAATGACTGGCTGTAGATGGACTATGATGGTCTTACAGGGGCAACAGGGATCCATCAGAACCTGAAATTATATCACCAATCTGTGCCTCAGTTTTCACTTCTGAAAAATGAAAAATTTCTTACCTTTCCTCTCCCCTCCTCCCCCATCAACCTGCTCCCATCCCTTTTATTGTCTTCCACCTCTTTGACTTGGGATGCATAGCCCAACTCAGTACAAGAAAGGAAAGAGCTCTATGTTAGTGAAAAGTCCTTTTGAAGAGACCTCTGTCCTAGTTCTTTCCATTCTTGAGTTCCCCGGGGTCCAGGGTAATGGTGTATATTGTACAACCTAAACTAAGACTATAGTATTTGGAAAACCCATACAAAGGAAGGGGCCAGAGACCTCAGTCCAACAAGGCTCTTCAGCAGCGAATTCTCCCATTGGGGTGTGTGTGTGTGTGTGTTAAATTTTTGCAGTTAAAAATTTCCTTCCACCTTTTATTTTCCTCTTTTTTCACATTTTAAATTTTTTATAAACAGCTTTGCAATTATTCAGACTTAAAATAATTCTGTATTGGGGGAGAGGACATCTGCTACATCCATATTAAAGATATCTACATTCCTACTATTTGCTGACTTTTACAGCAGCAGAAAAATAGTTCTGAAAACCAGATACTTTTCAAAAGTTTTAGATCAACAGTTTTTTTTTTTTAACTTTTAAAATGTTTTATTGATGCTTTCTTCCCTCTTAAATCTATCACTGTTTACCAACTCCTCCCCCTTACAAATAGAAACCTTCCTGTATATCAAATATATAGTGGAACAACAAATTACGAGATACTTGACATACTTGAGGATGTACAACATCGAAATATGTTGTGAACTCTCCAAATAATTTAATATGCTACTCATTCTGCAAATATTTACTGATTAAGGCACCGTTAAAGAATTTTTTAGAGTAGAAGGAAATAAGCATTAAGTACCTACTATGTGTCAGCTAGGCCAGCGGGACAGGTAGGTGGCACAGTAAAAGTACCATACCTAGAGTCAGAAGGATCTGAGTTCAAATCTTACCTCAAGACACATGTGTGATCCAGAACAGGTCACTTAACCCTATTTGCAGTTTCCTCATCTATATGAGTTAGAGAAGGAAATGCCAGACCATTTCAGTATCTTTTAAGAAAAACCCAATTGTTGGTGGAATTGTGAACTATATGAACCATTCTGGAGAACAATTTGGAACTATGCCCAAACAGCTATCAAACTGTGCATACCCTTTGATCCAGCAGTGTTTCTACTAGGGCTTATATCCCAAAGAGATCTTAAAGAAGGGAAAGGGACTTGTATGTGCAAGAATGTTTGTGGCAGCCCTTTTCATAGTGGCCAGAAACTGGAAAATGAATGGATGTCCATCAATTGGAGAATGGCTGAATAAATTGTGGTATATGAATGTTATGGTATAATATTGTTCTGTAAGAAATGACCATCAGGATGATTTCAGAAAGGCCTGGAGAGACATGAACTGATGCTGAGTGAAATGAGCAGAACCAGGAGATCATCATACATGGTAACATCAATATTATACGATGATGAATTCTGATAGACGTGGCTCTTTTCAACAATGAGATAGATGATTCAGACTAGTTCCAATGATCTGGTGATGAGAGCCATTTGAAGTCAGAGAAAGGACTATGGGAACTGAGTATGAATCATAACATAATTTCACTTTTTTGTTGTTTGCATTTTTCTCATCTTTTCCTTTCTAATCTGATTTTTTTTTTCTGCAGCACAATAATTGTAGAAATATATATAGAAGAATTGTACATGTTTAACATATATTGGATGACGTGCCATCTAGGGAAGTGGGTGGGGGGAAAGGGAGAAAAGTTTGGAACACAAGGTTTTATAAGGGTCAATGTTGAAAAATTATCCTTGAATATGTTTTGAAAATAAAAAGCTTTAATAAAAAAAATTGGGTGTCACGAAGAGTTGGACAACTATGTGTCACGCTGCTGCCCTTTTACGAATATCACATTTGATACAATAACCCAGAAAGGTGGGTGCTAGCACAATAACCATTTTACAGTTGAGGAAATTGAGGAAGATAGAAATTGAGTGACCCAGAATCATACAACCAGTAAATATCTAAAGTCAAATTTGAATTTGGATCTTCCTGACTTCAGGCTTCTCTTGGGCCATTCTTTCAAATCCTCATGGGGATTCTGAGCCACACAGGGAAAACCATAGTTCTTTTCCACCAACTCTCTGCCAAAGGGTGAAGGATATACCTCCTCATGCTTCACTCACAGTTCTGGGTTCTTTCGGTCTTTTTCTTTGTAATGTTGTAGTTTGTCCTTTTGTGTGTCTATGAGTGTGTATGTGTGAGTGGCAGGTGACTTGCCTTAGATTACACAGCTAGTGTCAAGTATCTGAGGCTTGAATCCAGATCCTCCTAATCCCATCCACTGCACCCTCTAGTATCCCCATTCTTTGTTTCTGAAGTGGGACAATCCCCTACACTATTATAGTGATGGAATAAATTGTCCTTCTGATTCTGTTCACTTCATTCTGTACTAATTCATATAGAGAACCAAATTTCTCACAATTTGTCCCATTCCTTCTTAGAGTACAATCAAACTCTGCTTCAGTCATATGCTCAATTATCTCCTTTTCCCAAAATACATCCCTCCTGCCTGTGAGAGCCAGCCTTTGAATGCCATTTTACAGTATATATTGTTGAAAAGTCTCCACCCTCAATTTTGGGGCGGAAGCTTAAGGTTATTGCATTCCCTGCCCCCAAACCACCCAGTTTGATGAAAGAACTGGGGAGGGAGATTGATGAGGTGCTGACAATGGATAATTGCTCTGCTGGAGGTAGGGTGAGGAAATTCTGTGTATTCTGTGTATGGCCACCCAGAGCTAGAGTGTCTGGAATTCTCCCAACAGCAGCCAACAAGGCAGGATAAAGAAAAAGCTGCTGGGGGTGGGAGTCAGGACCACTTATAGGCCCTGAGGCCTTGACAAGAGATTTCCCCTTTCTTAGCCTCCCCCCTCACCATGTCATCATGCAAAATGGGGACAAGAAGCCTTACATTGGCAACCCCCCAGTACCACTGTGAGAAAAACATTCTGTAAATCTTCATGTGCCCTAAATGACTATTTTGAGGGATTTTGATCTCATAGAAGTAACTGCATCTTTCTGTGTCATTCCACATCTTTTTCATAAATCCTTCATAGAAGACATCCCCAAATGCATTAGAGGCTTTCCTCAGGGATTTTTAATAACATCTGAGTTATATAGGCTTTAGGTTTTAAAAAGGATTTTACACACATTATTGCTTTCTGTCTTTACAATAATTCTGAGACTCTAGTCAGTTCTGTGCCTGATTGTTGTTCAGTCATATCCTTGTGATCTTACTTGAGGTTTTCTTGGCAAAAGTACTGGTCATTTTCCATATGAGGAAACTGAGGAAAACTGGGTTAAATGACTGGCCCAGAGTCACACAGCTTGGAACTCAGGAAGATAAGTTACTCCATCCATTGTGCTCCCTAGCTGCCCATTATATAGACCGATACTGTGGTATTAGCTAGAGACACAAATATGTTACTCTCGTTCTCCAAGAAGCCCACAGTCTAGTGGGGGAGACAACTAAGTTCAATCATGGTAAATATATCAATTGACTAAATCACCAGATGGTAAGTATTAGAAGCAGAGACTAATATGTCCAGACTACATTACTAGGTTTTATATTCCCCCAAGGAAATCATGGATAAAAAAAAAAAAAAAAAAAAAAAAAAAAAAAAAAAAAAAAAAAAGACCATGAAATATTTATAGCAGCATTTTTGTGATAGCTAAGAGTTGGAAACAAAATATATGCCCCTCAATTGGGAGAGCTGGCCAAACAAATTGTGGTGCATGAATGTCAGGGAATACTACAATGCTGTAAGAAAGGATATTTTATGATGAATGAAGAAAAACATGGAAAGATCTTATATGAGCTGATGCACAGAGAAGTAAGTAAAGCCAAGAGAACAACATACACAGTGATCAAAACCATGCAAATGGGAAGAACAGTGACAAAGATCAAAAGTAAATGTAACAAAATTAGGAAAATGAGAGGAGGAGCAGTTAGAGGGCTCAGTGGAAAGATGGATAAAGCACCAGCCCTCAGTTAGTAGGATCTGAGTTCAAATCACTTATTAACTGGGTGGTCCTGGGCAAGTCACTTTACCCTGATGCTCTCCTCCCCCCAATAAAAAGAAAAAGGGAGGAAAAAAAAAAAAAAAGGATTCCGCTGAAGAAATATGAGAAGATATCCTCAATTTATCTTTTTTGCTGAGCTGGGAGATCCACCAGTGTTACACATTGCCAATGTTTTTGAACTTTCACAATATATCAATGAGGTTAACTTTTTTTTTTTCCTTTTAAAAAATGTTATTTTGGGGCAGCTATATGGCTCAGTGGACTCTAAATCAGGAGAATCCTAAATCCAAATCTGGCCTTAGACACCTAATACTTACTAGCTGTGTGATCTTGGACAAGTCACTTAATCCCGATTGCTTGAAAAAAAAGAATTTAAAAAATGCTATTTGTCATATGGGATAGCTCTGGAGAGAAATACATGGTTATATAAGAAGGAGAAACAATGATTTTTTTTTTTTTTTAAACAAAAGACTTGTTAAAGAATTTAAAAAGATTGGGGAAAGCTTCTTGTAAGAAATAAATTTTTAGCTGGGACTTGAAGAAAAGCCAGAGAAATGGGGAGAGGGAGGGAAGGAAGGAGGAGGAAGAGAGATGAGAAGAGTGGCAATTATGGTGACCATCTTTTGGGAAGAGCAGCCAGAAGGCTAATGTCACTGGAGCACAGAGGACATGGGTGTAGTGTGTAAAAAGACTGGATTGTTATCCATCTCTCCCAAGATGACAAAATTCAAGCATATCCTCAATATATATTTACTGAATGTTTGTAGATAAGGAAACTGGGGGTTGTAGAAGTTATATGATTTATCTATAGCCATACTGCCTATAAGAATCAGAAGCAGGATTTGAACACAGGCCTCTCGACTTCAAGTTGCACACTTTTAAAAATTTGATTTTTTTCATATAACAAACATTTATTTCCCCCCCCAAAAAAAACTGAATAAAAGAAAAAAATTTATAATGAATGTGCATAGTCAAGTAAAGCAAATTTCTGCCTTGACTAAACTTTTGGTGATACAGTAGTAGATAAAGTGCTGGGTCTGGACTCAGGAAGAACTGATTTCAAATCTAGCCTTAGACACTTCTTAACTGTGTGATCTAAGGCAAGTCATATAATCCCTGCCTCAGTTTCCTCAATTGTAAAATGGGGATAATAATAGCTCTTCAGGTTGTTATGAGGATCAAAAGAGAAATATTTGTAAAAATGAGTAGAGCAGTGCCAGGTATATAATAGGTGTTATACAGATGCTTATTTTCTCCCTCCCTAGAGTCAGGAAAACCTGAGTTCATATTTGGCCTTAGATACTTAAATATGTGGCCTTACAAGTCAGTTAACTTTTTGGACTCAGTTTCCTCATCTGTAAAATAAGCTGGAGAAGGAAATGGCAAACCACTTCAGAAGCTTTGCCAAGAAAACCCCAAATAGAGTCATGAAGAGTTGGGCATGACTGAAATGACTAAACAACAAATTCTTCATTCCCCAATGTCCTCAAATGTATATCTCATTCTATACCTTAAATCTCTCTGAAAGATATGGGTATTATGCTTCCTGTTCATTTTTCTCATTTATAATATCTTTTTGCCCAAGAAATTTTTATATGACCTTGGATATATAGATTCACAAATCAAACATTGAGTGATAAGTCATAAGAAAATTTATTTTTAAATGATTCTTTGGTGTGTGTATATATATATATATATATATATATACATATATATATATATATATTTACCATTTATTAAAGATGAAGGCAAATTTGCATATTAATGAGATGAATGTGCTTTATTTTTACATAAATAATTAAATCTTGGCAGAATATTGGATGCTGCAAGATACAGAGCATCTTCAACATTTTTCAGAGTTGATCAAGCTTTTTGATATTTCGTGCCCCCCCCACATTTAGTTATGCCATATGGGGTGGAGACTCACTATTTAAGAAGCTTTGGTTGGTCATGCTATTAATCAGAGTTCCCCAAGTTATTTTTTTTAAATTCATTTTTCCAAATTATCCCCTCCCTCCCTCCATTCCCTCCCCCCGATGGCAGGTAATCCCATTCATTTTACATGTGTTACAATATAACCTAGATACAATATATGTGTGTAAATACCATTTTTTTATTGCACATTAAGTATTAGCTTCCGAAGGTATAAGTAACCTGGGTAGATAGACAGTAGTGCTAACAATTTACATTCACTTCCCAGTGTTCCTTCTCTGGGTATAGTTATTTCTGTCCATCATTGATCAACTGGAAGTGAGTTGGATCTTCTTTATGTTGAAGATTTCCACTACCATCAGAATACATCCTCATACAGTATTGTTGTTGAAGTGTATAGTGATCTTCTGGTTCTGCTCATTTCACTCAGCAACAGTTGATTTAAGTCTCTCCAAGCCTCTCTGTATTCCTCCTGCTGGTCATTTCTTACAGAGCAATAATATTCCATAACCTTCATATACCATAATTTACCCAACCATTCTCCAACTGATGGACATCCATTCAACTTCCAGTTTCTAGCTATAACAAAAAGAGCTGCCACAAACATTTTGGCACATACAGGTCCCTTTCCACTCTTTAGTATTTCTTTGGGATATAATCCCAATAACAGCAATGCTGGGTCAAAGGGTATGCACAGTTTGATAACTTTTTGGGCATAGTTCCAAATTGCTCTCCAGAATGGCTGGATTCTTTCACAACTCCACCAACAATGCATCAGTGTCCCAGTTTTCCCACATCCCCTCCAACATTCATCATTATTTGTTCCTGTCATCTTAGCCAATCTGACAGGTGTGTAGTGGTATCTCAGAGTTGTCTTAATTTGCATTTCTCTGATCAGTAGTGATTTGGAACACTCTTTAATATGAGTGGAAATAGTTTCAATTTCATCATCTGAGAATTATCTGTTCATATCCCTTGACCATTTATCAATTGGAGAATGGTTTGGTTTCCTATAAATCAGGGTCAGTTCTCTATATATTTTGGAAATGAGACCTTTGTCAGAACCTTTACTTTTAAAAATATTTTCCCAATTTGTTACTTCCCTTTTAATCTTGTTTGCATTAGTATTGTTTGTACAGAAACTTTTTAGTTTGATGTAATCAAAATCTTCTATTTTGTGATCAATAATGATCTCTAATTCTCCTCTGGTCATAAATTCCTTCCTCCTCCACAGGTCTGAGAGGTAGACTATTCTCTGTTCCTCTAATCTATTTATGATCTCATTCTTTATGCCTAAATCATGGACCCATTTTGATCTTATCCCTAAGTTATTTTTCTTTGTCACGTTGTTATTGCATAAAGTATTTTCCTGATTCTGCTCAATTTACTCTACATCAATTCCTATAAGTCTTTTCAGTTTCTCTAAAACTTTTTGTCATCTTACAGTACACTAGCATCCCATTACATCCATTTTCCATAATTTGTTTAGCTGCTCTCTCCCCACTTGATGGAGACCCTTAGTTTCTACTTTTCAGGTCCCTCATTCTTTCTATTCCGTCAGCCTCTTGAATATCACACCTATGAGTGTCACCCTCTGGCTCAGGCTATCAGAATAGCTTGTTTCTTTTTTCATCCTGCATGTCCTGGATCATGTTTTTTATTATCCCTTGCAGTTCATCCTGAATGATACACTACAGTCTCCTTATTCCCAATATCCTATTGTCCTTTGAGACATTTGCAATTTTGCCTCCTAGATCATCTCAGGATCACAGACCTAAGCCTGGAAGGGACCAAATTGATCATAAAATAATCAAATCTTATTCAAGAGAATCTTGAGTAAGATTCTGGAAGATCTAGACCAAAGACCTTCTCTGGCATTTTCTAGTTGGGTGACCTTGAACATTCAATTTTTTGGTGCCTCTAGATATTTCCTGTATCTGGAACTTAATCTCCTAAAAAAAAAAAAAATCATCCATGGGTTGTTCTCTGCATCCCCCAAAATGACAAAACAGAAACCCATTTCATTTTTTTTCAAATGAGGAAATTGAGATTCAATGATTATGTGACTTTCTGAGATGAGATTCAAACCCAATTTAATTGCACTCTAGCCATGATGACATTCCATGGTTCATAGAACATTCATGGTTCACTGAACATCACTGAGACAGTACTTGGTATACTCCCCCACAAGCTTCCTTTTGTTTGTATTATCCCCCATTAGACTGTAAACTCTTAAAGGGCAGGGATTATATTTTGCCTTTTGTTCTTGTTAAAGCTTTTTATTTTCAAAACATATGCACAGATAATTTTTCAACATTGATCCTTGCATAGCTTTGTGTTTCAGATTTTCCCCTCCTTCCCTCCACATTCTCCCCTAGATGGCAAGCAATCCCATGTAGGTTATACATGTTAAAATATATGTTAAATCCAATATATGCATACATGTATGCAATTATCTTGCTGTACAAGATCAGATCAAAAAGGAAAGAAAATAAGTAAGAAAGCAAAATGCAAATGAACAACAAAAAGAGTGAGAATGCTATGTTGTGATCCACACTCAGTTCCCCCAGTCCCCTCTCTGGGTGCAGAGAGCTCTCTTCATCATGAGATCATTGAAAGTGGCTTTAATCATCTCATAGTTGGAAAGAGTCACATCCATCAGAATTAATTGTCATATAGTCTTGTTGTTGCCACGTACAGTGATCTCCTGGTCCTGCTCATTTCACTCAGCATCAGTTCATGTAAGTCTCTCCAGGCCTTTCTGAAATCATCCTGCTGATCATTTCTTACAGAACAATAATATTCCATAGCAATCATATATTATAACTTGTTTAGCCATTCTCCATGATGGGCATGGGCATTGTTGGTGGAGTTGTGAACTACCCAGCCCTTCTGGAGAGCAATCTGGAACTATGCCCAAAGAACTATCAAACTGTACATACTCTTTGATCTAGCAGCAATGCCACTACTAGTCTCTATCCCAGAGAAAGCATAAAATAGGGAAAAGGACCTCATATGTGCAAAAAAATGTTTGTAGTAGCCTCCCCTTTTTTTTGTAGACAGTTCATTTTTTAATAGAAGCTTTTATTTTTTTTTTCAAATACATGCAAAGATAGTTTTCAATATTCACCTTCACAAAATTTTGTATTCCAAATTTTTCTCCCTTCCTCTCCTCCTTTCCATCCCCTGCTAGACAGCAAGCAATCCACTATATATCAAGTTGTCAATCACGTGCAATTCTTCTGAACATATTTCCATATTTGTCCAGGTTGCATAAAAAAAAAATCAGATCAAAAGAAAAAAAATGAGAAAGAGGAAAAAATGCAAA
Organism: Sminthopsis crassicaudata; assembly: GCF_048593235.1. Taxonomy (NCBI): domain Eukaryota; kingdom Metazoa; phylum Chordata; class Mammalia; order Dasyuromorphia; family Dasyuridae; genus Sminthopsis; species Sminthopsis crassicaudata. Next base: position 72,681,628 of record NC_133617.1, on the reverse strand, counting down.
TATGCAAATATTACTCACCCCACCCCCCCAAAAAAGATGAAAATAGTATGCTTCCATTCACATTCAATCTCCATAGTTGACTCTTTGGATGCAGATGGCTCTCTCCATCATAAGTCCATTGGAATTTCCTTGAATCATCTCATTGTTGGAAAGAGCCAAGTCCATCACAGTTAATATCATATAATCTTGCTGTTACTGGATACAATGTTGTCTTGGTTCTACTCACTTTGATTAGCATCCATTCATGTAAGTCTTTCCAAGGTTTTTTGAAATCAGCCTACCAGCCCTTTTTGTAGAGGCAAGAAACTTAAAATTAAGTGAATGCTCATCAGTTGGGAAATGGTTGAATAAATGATAGTACATGAATGGAATGGAATATTATTGTGCTATAAGAAATGATGAGCAGGCTGATTTCAGAAAAATCTGGAAAGACTAACTGATGTTAACTGAAACGAACAGAACCAAAAGAACATTATTTTTCACTTTTTGTTATTTGTTTGCTTTTTTTTTTCCTTTCTCATGTTTTTTCCTTTTGATCTGACTTTTTCTTATGCATCATGAAGAATATGGAACATTTAGAACATATTTAGAAGAACTGCACATATTTAACCTATATTAGATTGCTTGCTATCTTGGGGAGGAGGAGGGAGAGAGAGAAGAAAATTTGGGAATACAGGGTTTTGCAAGATGAATGTTTAAAGCTATCTTTGCATTTATTTGGAAAAATAAAATGCTATTTTCAAAAAGTCAGGAAGTCAGGAAGGCCTGATCAAGTTCAAATCCTGCCTTAGATGCTTGTAATCTCTGTGATCCTGAGCCAAATCATTTAATCTCTTTAATGCCTCTGTTTCCTTATCTGTAAAACAGAGGATTTATTATCCCCTATGTTACTACTAATCATATATTTGTTCTCTGGGCTGTTATAAGGATCAAATGAGGTAACATGTAAGATGATATATAAGCATTGGTTGTTATATTTACTCTAAGCCCCTCATTTTATATATGAGGGAACTGGGGTCCAAAGAATGGAAGGATATACCAACGATCCCACAGGTATAATCAGGGCTTCCCACTGTACTACTTGGCTGGCCAGACCAAAGCTCCTCCTCTCTTCCACCAGGGCTAGGCAAATACCTAGATTGGAGGTGGGGGAGGAAGTTCCTGCTCTTTCCAAGAACCTGCTAAAACTCCCCATTCCTCTTACACTGGCATTCAAGGACCTTCACAACCAGGCCTCAATCTATCTCATCTCCTGGTTCATCACTGAGTTAAGGCAAAACTGAGATGAAAACAAGGACTTCTTGATTCCTGCTCAGTGGTTATTTTTATACGATACCATCCTCATTTCCCATCTTGCTTACCCTTGCATAGCTCCAGAAATATTCATAGAAACATGGACTCTAGGGGTGAAAGGGATCTTAGAGATAATCTAACCCACTCATTTTTCAGAAAAACAGGAGGCCATATTAAAGAAATGACTTGCCCCATTTTGTCACATAAATAGGAACAAGGTCAGAATTTGAGTCTTTTTTCTTACTCCAAACTACTTGGCTGTTCTCTTATACTTGCCTCGTATTTGGGGATCAATTGCTTTCAGTTAGGTAAAGACAGAGAGCAGTGGGGATCTCAGGAGTTCCAATCTTCCCTTTTAGAGCCTACTCACTATATCTTGATGGCCCAGGGGTTCTGAGTGTTCTGAACACCCAGCTCTTTCCCTTAAGATTCCAGTAAACATTTATTAAATTGAAGCAAACAAAAGCTCCATCAGACTTAGCACTGTGGAATCTGAAACTCAGGGCTGGTTTGGTTGAAAAATTCATGAGCCGGACAGTTCCAGGGAACAGCTAGAGAACAGAGGCTCCCTGTCTGTTTAGCAGCCCCTCCTCTTCCCTCCCCAGGCTCTGTCACGGGTATGGGGAGGGTGGTGGGAAGGACTGCCCATCTGTCTGCAGCCCGTAGTATCTAAAAGTAGTTCTACAGCCCTGAGAAGTTTTTTAACCCAGAAGTTTTTGGGGAGAAGGGGTAAAGGGGGGAGTTCCTGGTTCTAGACAGCAGAATTATTGCACCTGACAGGTCTGTCCCAGGGTACAGCCTACCCTGAAGGCTGGCTGAGAGGACTGAAAGTCTAAAAAGCTAGGGGAAAGGGATGAGGGTGCATGAGTTTTGATTCCTAGGTTTGTTTTCCTACAATGATCTGTGGAAGTAGCTTCTCAGGCATTACCTCAGTTTCTTTCAAAGGGTTTAGTTCACATCTGGGTAGCATTAAGGTTTATAAAACATATTTTACATAATCATCCTGTGAGGTAAGTTAGTCATTACTGCCCCCATTGCTCCCTGTTGCCTTCTGGATAAAATATAACCTCTTAGGTTTGGTATTTCAATCCTTTCTCAATCTGGCTCCAGCCTACCTTTACAGCTTTACTGCATATTCTTTTTTTTTTTTTTTTTTTTTTTTTTTTTCTGGCCCACTGGCTGTTACATGTTTGCAATAAATAATCTTTGTCTCTGCCTTTGTAGAGAGGCTGGACTCCCAGGCCAGGATTCATTCTCTCTTAGCCCATGTCATCAAATGCTTGGTAGCCTTCAAGGCTCATTTCAAACACTGATTCCTACTAGAGGCCTAGTTTGACTCATTCCTCCCTTTCTACTCCCTCAGTGATTTTGTATTTACTTTGTATCGAATGGTTGTGTGTTTATATTGTTTCCTAGAAGTAATCGTCCTGAGGACAGGGGCTGTTTTACAGTAGTCTGTGTATTCCCATTATCTAGCACTATAAAATACTGTTTGGCACATAGTGGGCATTTATAATTGTTGTAAGCTTATTTATCTTTAATAGACATTGCTTTATGAATCATGTTGGGAGAGAAAAATCAGAGCAAAAAGGAAAAACCACAGGAGAGATTAAAAAAAAAAAAAAAAAAAACAGAAAAAAGTGAACATATCATATGTTGATTTAGTCTCCTTAGTTCTTTTTCTGGATAAAGATGGCATTTTCTGTTCAAAGTCTATTGGGATTGCTTCAAATAACTGAGAAGAACAAGGCTTTCATAAATGATCATCACACATTCTTGCTGTCTTTGTATACAATGTATTCCTGGTCCTTCTTGTTTCACTCAGCATCAGTTCATGTAACTCTTTCCAGATCTTTTCTATAATCAGCTTGTTCATCATTTTTTATAGAATAATAATATTCCATTACCTTCGTAACTTGTTCATAACTTGTTCAGCCATTCCCCAATCGATAGGCATCCACTCCTTTTCCAATTCTTTGCTAGGGCACTTATTTATAATGTTTCTTGAAAATAGCCTGAATGAATTAATTCAGGGCTAAGGAGTTCATTTTTCCTAGCAAAAAGAGACTGAGTTCAAATTAAGGTGACTCCAGATTCCACATGTGCCTTCCAACTCTCAGGAAAGCACTTTCTTCCTGGAGAAGACATCTCTTTATCTCCATAAATATCCATGCCAGCAGCGGCAGAGCTGAACGTGGAGGCTTTCATTCAAAGGTCTGAGGTGAGCCTTGGGCGAAGTGAAACAAAGAATTTTAGGCTCATTCTTCTAAGATCCAATCTGGCCCCACCTTTCTGATACTTGGGGGGAGGGAATAGTGGAAAGATCTAGATATGTAATTTAGAAGACTTGGGTTGTAATTCTGACTACAATTCTTGACTTTGAGTTGTGTGATACTGGGTCTCAGTTTCTTCATCTGAAAAATAGGAAGACAATGTTGTTCAGTGCAAATTGCTACGGATTGGTATTCATGAGATTAAAGGGTTTTACTCCCTATTTTACTATAAGAAACAAAATCTCAGAATTGAAAAAGACTCCCACCTTGGAGCAGAAATCTTCTCAACACTATCCCGGGACAAATCTGGAGGACCTCAAAAGATGATGAACCTCAATCACTAGGTCAGGGGGTGCCCCCATATGCTAAGTAAGGGCAGCTAGATGTTGACGTGAATAGATCTCCAGTCCTGGAGTCAGGAAGACTCATCCCTCTGAGTTCAATTTGGCCTCAGACACTAGCTGTGTGACTTTGGGCAAGTCACTTTACCTTGTTTGCCTTGGTTCCTCATTTGTAAAGTGAATTGGAGGAGGAAATGGCAAACCACTTCAGTATCTTTGCCAAGAAAACCCCCAAACAAGGTCACAAAGAGTTGGACAGGAGTAACATGACTGAAGAACAGATGTACCAGGTGCAATGAACCTTTTAAGCTTCAGTCTACCTCTCTTGTCATTTTCATCTATTGTGCCTAGTTTTGGCCTCTGGGACCAAGCAGCACAAACTCACGGAATTTTTCATCTCGGAATTCTTCCAAATACTTAAAGGCAGTTAGCATATCCTCCTATCCATTGTTGCATGACAACCCGGTTGCTTCAATCTATCCATTGGTTTCCAGACCTCCACCTCTTTACCCTCGTCAACGTTCTTCCTAAACTATGGGTCTAAAAATGGAAAGGAAAATCCATGTGTGATCGACCAGTTCGAACTTAACTGTAAGAATATGAGCAAGAAACTTCTCCCTGGACCTCATTTTTTTCCCCACCAGTAAAATGATGTTGGACTCATGCCCTAGTGGAGATTCTTTTTTCAGCTATAAGTTGGAATTTTGAGATCCCTTCCGACTCGGAAATTGGCCATTCTGTGAAGAAGCTCATGGTCCGATCTAATTCTGGCATTCTAAGATCTTCAATCAGGTGATTTCCAAGCCCCTTCCCCCGAGATTGTAAATTAGGGAAGGGCTCCCATCCGTCCCGGGCTCCTCCCCCGCCCCCGCCCGCTACCCCTTCTCATTGGAGGGGCCGCAGGGGGCGGGCAGCATCACTTAGTCTCCCGCCACCCTCTTGCTCCAACCAGCCAGGTTTGCAGCAGCTTCTGGTTTTTCAGCCACTTGCCTCCCCCACCATGGAGGATGGCCGAAAGGAGTCTGAAGGACCCTACGGTAAGATTCAATCTCCTGTTCTGATCGGGCCGGAGTGTGTGTGTGTGTGTGTGTGTGTGTGTGTGTGTGTGTGTGTGTGTGTGTTTGTACCATTTCTACTGGGCTAGAGGGGAAGCAGGGCTGTCCCTCAGAGGAACCTTGAGCTAGGGATGGAGGAAAAGGGGTCAGGAGTGCCAGGTTTTTTTCTGTCCAGTTGTCTGAGACACGTGGACAGCCGGGGGTTCCGGGATGGGCTTGCCGAGACACCCGGATCCCCAATCTGTGTTTACGATAGCGCATGCTCCGCTGCGGAAGGGGGCCCGTTATCCGCGCCTCTTGGAAATTGCCCAGCATCAGGGAGCTGGACCCTGGACTCGTCTTAGGTCTTGGAGCCGAGGAAACTGGAATCCTGAACTCCAGGGGCTCCCTGGCCTATCAGCTGATGTCAGGCATTTTCCCTTGGCACGGAGAGGGAAACTGAGGCGGCGGCGGAGACAAAGGAGGCTCCAGAGCTAGGCGGTGGCTGCTGGGCTCCCCAGAGTCCTGACCCTCCGCCGAGGAACTCGGGAAGGGGGGGTGGAGCAGGATAGAGACAGGAAACAATTGGTAAACTTCCAACTCGAAGGCCCGGCACTAGGCTAGCTAAGAACCCAGGGATGGGGGAGAGGGGAGAGGGAAGAGTAGGAGGAAGTAGCAGATACAGGATAGCCTGTAAACGGAAGGCTAGGAGGGCCTTGGCTCCCGGAACCCTCCCTTCAAACACAGACTCCCCGGGGGACCCTCCCCGGTCGTTTATGTGCTTAAGTCTTAGCTGTGTTTCCGGCCCTGGAAGGGGGAGGGGACTGTCTCGGGGATGGGGGGGGGGGGGACGCGACGGACTGGTTGAGTCTGTGGATGCGGGGGTGGGGCGAGATGTTACTAGTGGCCTGGGGGAGGGGTGTCAGTTTCTGCTTTCAAACTCCAGGTCTAGCTATCTGTGCCCCTTTCACACACACACACACACACACACACACACACACACACACACACTTCCCCCTTCCCGCCCCCCCATCCTCGGCCGCCTTCCCCAGGCTGCTCGATTGGTCTTTTCTAGTTCTCACGGAGCCAGAGAGCGAAGACCTTAGCAGCTGTTGTATTTTTAGCATCGAGGTTCTAGGGCCCTAAATAGGCTGGGAGAGGATTTCACCCCTTCTTGGGGCATCCAGTCCTAGGCCAGAAATAGGAAGGGAGGGGTCCGGAGCTTGGAAATAGATGTAACTAGGAATGGGTGGGAGAGGGCTGGTGGTGGAGCTGGATTGGCAGCTGTACCCTTTGGGCCAGGGCGGTGTGACTGCGGAAACCGACCTCAGGCTATCGCTGAAAAACAGAAAGGCTGTTTTGGGAGGGGTTGAGACCTGGGCTTGGAGGATTTGGGGAAGAGACTACAGGAATTGGCCACCTATGTGTTGAGTGAACCATCGTCTTCCTAGGGGAAATGGATGACTAATCTGCCCTTTGGCTTTATAGGAACCCAAATTCTCTCTTTTGGGGAGAGAAATTAAGCTCCCCCCAGAATTGGGTGGGCACCGGGCCTGGTTCCAGAATAGCCTGAAGCTCGAGAGGAATTGCCACACCCCTCATCCCCTCCTCTTTCTCCCTAAGTCTGGAAACAGTTGGCTAAAGATTGGCCCTGAGTTTTTCTTCTGAGCAGTCTTTCCTAGAGCTTACTGTTTTGTTTTTTTTTTCATGTTCTGTCCAAAATCTAAGCAAGGACTACCTCACTTTTGAATTTGTATCCCTAACACCTATTTGTGCCTGGTACACAAAAGATAAATAAGTGCTTGGTGCTTGCTGATTGAAAAGACCTTTAGGAAATACATACTATTTACAGAATTCTGTGTTCCCAATCTTGAAATATAAAAGATTGACCCTGGTTTCATGGAGAGAAGGGTGGCTGGAGAACAAAACAACAATAAAAGCTATGCTATACATTATTATATGGTGAGATCTGAGAATGTATACGAGTGGAGGTCAGATCAGGAAAGGCTTCTTAGAAAAGAGGTGACATTTGATGTCAGTTTTAAAGGCTGGCTAAGAATTTAGGAGGAGTGTAGGAAGGATATCCCTGTTGCAAGGATGGCTTGGTAACAATCTAAGAGGAAGAGGAAAATGTCAAAAATAACCTTAAAATTTGAAAATATTTGCCACTGACAAATAGTCATAAAAAAGAGCTGATATTTTATTTTGGTTTGGAACATGGGAATTCAGCACTTGTCCGGGGCATTAAGAGGTTAGATGATTAGCCTAGAAGTCACACAGCCAGTAGATGTGTCCGTGTTGGAACTTATATGTTAGTTCTCTACCCACTACCCATTGCTTCTCATTTTCATGCTATAGATGAAAATGAGGAACAGAATGGTCAGTGCTTTGTCCTGAGTTACATAACTATTTAGTGTAAGAGTCACAATTTGAGATCTTCGACCTGAGACGTGGACCAAGCTTGATCTCTGGAACCAGTTTATGCCTTGGTTTTGGACTTGTTTGCGTTTGAGGCGTGGCTAAATATTCTGGGGGAGTTTTCTTTCCGTTAGACAGTTGGGAGATACTGGTCTGGAGTGCTGGATGGGAGACTGGGATTTGGGCTGCTTCAGCCTTGGGAGAATCCAAGCTTGAGGGAGTGAATGAGATCACCCAGGGAGAGAATCTAGAGATAAAAGAGAAGGCGGAGTCTTGGGGAACACCCATTAGAAGGGTGTTGGGAAGAAGATGAGGAGACTCCGGAGGAAAGGTAAGAGGAGAATCTGGAGAGTGTGGTCCTTGTTTCCCTTTGGAGGAGTCAGATCTTTGGAGAGGTACATGAAGGTTGGGGTTGAAGAAAGAATGGCTATTGAATTCAGCTACTGGGGCATTCATTACTGGTGACCTTTGAATGTGATTTCAGTAGTGGAGAGAGTAGAAGGCATTTATTTCGAAGATGGAGACAGTAAGTTTCTAGGAGATCGGGATGTTAAACCTAGTCGACTTTTTCCAGAAGTTTGGTGGTGAAGGGGTAGAGGGACATGGTCTTGGCTGAGGAAAAAAGGCTAGAAGAAGCTTTTTTTCAGGATGGAGGGGAGACTTGGGCTTGTTTGTAGACTGATGGAAAGAAGCCAGTTCTGGGGGAATGATTGAAGATACATAAAAAGGGAGTGGCAGTGGAGGAGGAAGGAGTGAATGAAATCCTGGGCACAGTAAGCAAAGGAAATAGGAGGAGATAAAACTGGGCAGGTAAGTTTGAGCCTGATTGTAGAAGGCCTTGAAAAGCAGAGTCAGAAGATTTTACTTTATCCTCTGGGAAATTTTTAAATAAAGAAGGAACAGGATTAGAGCATTGGTTTTGGAAGATTATCCTAGTAGTCAAGAGAACAGACTGGAAACCAAATTAGGAGGCTATTAGGATAATTCAGGTGAGAGAAGAGGGCTGCCCTAAATTACTCTTGGGAGACTTAGAAAAGATGAGGAGAGGGACTGAGAGAAGAGATGTTTTGAAAATACGACCTCCTGGTCTTGGATTGGATGTGTAAGGGTGAAGGAGGGTTCAGGGGCCTAGAGTTGGGAAGTTATTTTTGTTCAGTTTTAATCATAGCTGACTCTTTGTGATCCTTTTTGGAGTTTTCTTGGCAAAACATACTAGAATGGTTTATCTTTTCCTTCTCCAGTTCATTTTACAGATGAGGAAACTGAGGCAAACAGGATTAAGTACCTTATCTAAGGTCATGCAGCTAGTAAATGTGTCTGAAACCAGATTTGATGGCCAGATTCTTAAAGATGAGTCTTTCTGAATCCTAAACCCAGTGACTTATCCATTTCAACATCTAGCAGTCTGGAGTCAGGAAGACTTACCTCAAATCTGCTTCAGAATCTTACTAATTGTGAGACCCCAGGCAAGTCACACTGGATGTCTCAGTTTCTGTGAAATAGGGATAATAATAGCTAGCACCTGTCTCACAAGTTGTTTTGAAGATGAAATAAGATAACGTATCTTAGCATGGTGATTGGTACATAATGTGTACTCTATAAGCATTAGCTATTATTGTTATTATTGCAATGCATGCCTTTTTATTTTGATGGAAATACTCAGGAGAGTTAGAAACTCTAAAAGTCAAGATAGAAATACTGTGTACTGGGATTCCTTCTGCAGAAAAGGGGGAACTTTAGTGTGCTTATACCTCCTTTTCCTGTGGACCAACATAAGTATCAACTATAATTATCTTAAAAGTTTCAAAAGTTTACATGGCAGTGCCAATAACAAAAATGGAAAGGCTATTGGGAGGGGCAGGTTTATGGGTGATGATGACAAATTCTGCTTTCCACACTTCCAGGTAGAAGTGTCACTCAGGCAGTTGGAATTCAGGGAGAGGTTGGCAATGTTGGTAATAAATTTGGAAATCATCTGCACGGTTTGTGATAATTGAAGCCATGGAAGTCAGTGAGATCATTAAGGGAGAGAACTATACGTAGCCTCTTTCATCTTTGGTTTTAATGGCCATTATCAAGTCTGGGGCATTGTCATAGCAATCTTATTATGGTCTAATCTCCCTTTGAGGTGCATTCCTTCTCTGAGGTGGGGAGATTTGACCACAATAAGCACAAATCAATACATCAGGAAAACGTTCATTCAGCCATAATTGTTTATGAGTGTAGTGCTGGGGCTACTGTAAAGACAAAACAGTCCTGTTGAGAAACTTGTTCTTGGTGGATACAGCATGGAACAACATGGATACAGATAAGTGTATACAAAGTAATTGTTGGGAAAGAAGAAGATACTAGAGACTGAATGGGGATCAAGATAAAATAAATGCCTGTGGGAAATCCTGTTTAACAGGAGCCTGGATGGAAAGGTGTTTGGTATTTTATGAAGTGGAAGAAGGACAATCTGAACCAAGGCAGATTAAGAGCTGTTGGAATATTGTATGTGAGGAACAGGCTGGTTTGGTGAAAGAAAGATAATATACAAGAGGAGAAGCTGAAGTAAGCAAAAAAAGAGTAGGCGAGGGTCTGATTGCAAAGGGCTTTAAATACCAGATCAAGGAATTTGTATTTTGTCCTGGAGGTCAGAGGGAGCTAGCTACTGGGGCTTCTTTCAGGAAGAATGATGACAAGGTAAAACTTAACCATGCTGTAGGGAAATCACTTTGGGAGTCAGCTGGAGAGAGGGAGAGACTGGTACTAGGTGGTAGAAGGCCTAGTGTTCTACTAGGAAGTTTTTAGTTTTTTTCTCCAGGCAGTGAGATAATAAGGGACCTAAACTAGAGTGGCTGTTTGGATCTAGAGAAAAGCAAGAGCAATTAGGAAAAGTAGGGGAGGATTTGGGGCAAAGATCACTAGTTCTGCTGTAGTCATGTTGAATTGGAAAGGTCTCAACAAATCCCAACTGCAAATGTTCTGTAGGTAGTCGGAGAAAGGAGCTAATAAGACTTAAGAGAAGAAGGCCCAGGACACACCTAGAAGGCCATACATGAATAAGGATGATCCATCAAAGGCAAATAAAAAGGATTGCTCAAACTAGTAGGAAAAGATCCAAGAGGGTCATCTGCCAAATCACCTGGATTTGGCAAATAATAGATCACTGGTGATTTTACGGAGAGACATTTCAATTGTGAGTGATGAAAGGGAAAGCTAGTTTGGGAGGGATTGAAAAGCCAGTAAGAGAAGAGGGATAGAGAGCTCTTTCTGGGAGTTTCCCTTCAAAGAGGGAAGATCTAGGATGATAATTGAAAGAATGGTACCATGGAGAGAAGGGTTTTTTTTTTTTTTAAAGGATGGAAGAGATTTGGGCATGTTTATAGACAGCAAGGAGGAAGCCAAAGTGGAGAGATTGAAAACTAGAAAGGGGATAATTACCAGAGCAAGCTGCCAGAGAAGATAAAAGATTAGCTAGGAAGAAGATAGGATCCAGGATATAAGTAGGGTTGGCCTTGGAGAAAAAAGCTACTTAAAACTTCTAAATTCCCAGACTAGATCAAGTTTTTAACCTGGGATTTTGTGAATTAGTTTTTTCTTTCTTAAAAAAAAAAAAAAATATATATATATATATATATATATATATATATATTGTTGATATCAGTTGATTTTATATATATTATATATATGTTGAAATACCTGTTCAATATAATTAGTTTCCTTTGTAATTTTGTGCATTTTATTTTATGCATTTGAAACATTCTGAGGAGTCCCCAGATCTCACTGGATTGCCCTTGGGCAGCAAAAATAATAATAATAATAATAATAATAATCTCTGTACTATGGCTATGGAGAAGATAATGGGTGATAACTCAAGGAATTTTAAGATGTAAATTAGGGAAAGAAAGGCAGCTCCTGGCCTTTAGCCTTAATTTCCCACCTACTCCCCAAAATAGGAAATGAGACCCTCTCTTGAGGGGAAAGAAGAAGTATGGGATTTTTAGCCTTTGCTGCAGGCATGCAGAATTGTAGTCATCCTGTTTGGTCAAAACCTACTTGGGAATATAGCAGAATGATGTCTCTTCAGGTCTTCTCTTAGGGTCAAGTCCCGCTCAATAGGATAATTATCTAGAAGTCCTAGGCTCCATGTAGGGCTGGACTCCTGATCTCAATGGACACTATATCCTTGGAATGAGTGGCCACCCACAGCAATGTAAACTGACTATTTAGAGAAACCTCAGCTTGGCTATTTCAGGGTGAGTTATAATATTTCTATTTGAACCTTTCCTAGCTAGCCAAGGAGACTCACAGTCACAGTCCTGGACCCACAGCCATGGCTTTCATTGCCCTTCTCTTCCCCCACTGTTCAGCCAGCCACAGAGCCCTTTTGTCCTGCCCCCGCCTAAGCATTCCTTATGATGCCAGCCATGGATCTTTCTTTCATCCCTTACATACCTCAGCTTAAAGCAATCATAGCTAGTTCAGCAGTGTTCTGTGTTTGAGGGGGAAAGAGCCCTATTAATACTGTGTGTGGCTATATGCTTGCACAACCTCCCCTCCCCTTAGTATCTGAAGACCAGGAAGTGGGGACTAGGACTGGGACTCAACATTCACTCAATAAGCATTTAGTAAGTGCTTGCTAAATACCAGAAGAGAGGAGGAATGAGGTAGGGCAGAGGTGTCAGATTGGGTCTGCTATACTCCTAGTGAAGACAGATTAAAATGTAACTGGGAAGTATTTAACAAAATTAAATATTATATACATACCCACAGAGATAATGTAAATTTGAGGTTTTCTAAATCAATATGCATCTTGAATTGGATTTGATATCATTGCTATAGTGGATAGAGTTGCTTAGAAGTCCCATTGTTTGAGACCCCATTTAGGGTTTTCTTGGTAAAGATATTATGTGGTTTGCCATTTCCTTCTCTAGTTTATTTTAGAAGAGGAAACTGAAGCAAATAGAGTTAAGTTGTATAGGGTCATTAAGGTAGTAAGTATTTGAGGCTGGGATTTGAACTCAAGTCTTCCTGACAGGGTCAAGATACTGTCTATCCACTGAGTTACCTAGCTGCCCACTGCATAATAGAGAGCCTTTCTCAAAGCCAGGAAGATTTGGATTCAAATCCTGCTTTTGAGATATTGACTGTGTGACCCTCAATAAATTACTTAAGTAATTTCCCACCTACTTGTGCTTTCAAGTTACTCTTCTAAGAATTGAAGAGAAGATACTTGTAAACTGTAAAAGTACTGACCCTTGTTCCAGGAGTTCCTTATACTGATGAGATCATGGATCCCATCCCACTCCTATCCACTTTATAGGTTCCTCTTGGTTCTCTCTTGGGAACTAGAGATATACAAAGACAAAAATGAACTGTCCTTGTTGAATACATTCTATTGGGAAGAGATCTGATTTCTCCTTGATGTTCAAGTGAATTCCAGTGAAGTCTCTCAAGGATCCTGAGGACTAGAGACCTTTCCTATTTCTTTTCTCAAACCCAAGAATCAATCAATAATAATAAAAAAAAAATTGTTAAGCATCTGTTATGTTCCAAGCACTGTACTAAGCTCTGGGAAGAAGGGGAAGAGAGATCTTATCTAGAGTAGGAATATTTAGCTAGGAAAAATGGTACCACTTAAAGTGTGATCTTCATTGAGTCTCATATGACTCTTTGCTTTAGCTTTCTTGGCAATGTGAAAAGGCTGAATTAAGGTCCTTTCTATCTCTAAAGTGGAGGGTTAAAAAGTATCTTCTCTATAGTATCTACAATTAAAACATTCCTAGGGGAGCTTTGAAGTGGAAAAGCCAGTTATAATGGAAGATTGATTATTCAGTAGGCTAGGTCCCCACAAGGAGAAGTTGGGTCACCAGAAATCTATCTCTCTTTAGAGATTTGCAAGTTTATTGTGGTGTAAGTTCCCCTTGACCAAGCAGCTGTTGACTTAATGGTCCATGCTCTGGCCTGTGATTTCCGATCCACTGAGTTAGGGCCTTGAAGTTAGGCTTTGCATCTGATGCTGTTGTCTAGGCAAACTGGCCCTCTGATCTGGGTTGAACAGAACATATAGGATCATTAGGGACTAGTAAGTCCAGCCCCTATTTTTTTCCTTTCCCAAATAGGAAACAGGCAAGCTGCAGAGGCTTGACTTGAACTAAGGTCTTTGACCCAAATTCCATCTTTCCATTTCATGGAAACTAGCTTCATTTGTGGCTCCCTGGCCCACCCAGCTTTCAAGAGACATTTTTGCTCTGACCTAGAGTCACAGATCATATGATCTGACTAAGGTCACATGACTCACAAGTGTCCCAGGGAAGGCCTATATGCAAGTCTCCTTATGCTAAGAGCAGTACTCCTTATACTACCTTCTCAATTTCTCACTGAGGTCTTTTGGGCAGGTATAGAAAAAAAAAAAAAAAGAATTTAGGGCAGTTGTGTGGTACAGTGAACAGGTTACTGGTCTTGGAGTCAGAAGGACCTGAGTTAAAATCTGGCCTCAGACTCCACCTCTGTGATCCTGAGTAAGCCATTTAATTAAAGCCTCCAAGAATCAAAAAGGAGAATTCCAGTCTGAGGGCTGATTCTGCGCTTACTCTGTGGAACACTGGGCAAATCATTTAACCTCTCTGGGCCTCAGTTTCCCCCTGTGTAAAATGAGGGAGTTGACCCAGATGATCTCTGAAGTCCCTTCTGGCTTTTAATCTGTGATCTCATGATTTTCCTTCCATTGGATTCTACCACCGCTATTTATTTAATGCTTATTGTGTGCTGTGAGACACTGAGAAATAACGAACTAAGATAGCATAGATATGTATAGAATCGCCTAACCGCGGTACTAGGCAGAATGGAGTGAGTACCTGAGAGATATAAAAACAAAAGTGTAGAACACTTCTCCATTGGCTGGAAAGCTCGCGGAAGACTTCCTGAAGGGGATGACCCCTGGGTTGAGGTTTAAAAATGAGTAAGATAAAGGAAATGGGAGAAAAAATTTCAGATGGTTCTTAGATATAGGTGGGATTTTTTTTTTTTTTGGGGTGGGGAGCCAAGATCTTGTAAATGTAGATTTTTAGGGTGGGAGACCGTGGATGAGTGAAAGTTAAGTGGAAAAGCTAGAGGCTAGTGGAAGAATTTGGATTTCTGAATAGGAGAGTAACTGGATTGACTCCCCGTAGAGAAAGGAGTGTAGAATGGATTAAAGAGGGAGAAAGATGAATTTAGAATGGGAAGGTGGAGATAATAATCTTAGCTCTGCACCTCGTGACTCGAGTGATCATAGGTGAGTCACTGCACTCTTGGATTCTCAGTCTCTCCTTTTTGCAAAAAGAATTTCACTCTATGACCTTCGAGTCCAGACCTTGCAACTTTAAATCCTGCGAGCCTGCCAGCATGAAGGCGGAGAGGATCTAGGTTTAGAAACTAACGCGGTGGGAACGAGAGGCAAGATGGAAGGAGGATGGAGGCAAAGTCCGCCGGAGTAACTACAGACACTTGGAGATCAAAGAGCAGCAGAGCACGAGCACCTCGTTTTACACAAGCCCCGCCCTTCTCCGTTTACTGAGTACTTTCCCTGGTCTCGCCTCCGCCTTCACTTCAGCCTAGAGCGGGCACGTTCTGGTCCAGCAGAGGGAGGGGGGGAGGGATGGGGATGGGGGAGGAAGGGCTATTGGAGCAAGTTGGCTCTAGGGAGCTCTGGCGGTCTCCTGCCTTCTCGTGGGAATGTTGGGGAAGTCTGACGGGGCTGAGCTGTGTATCCCTCCCTCCCTCCCTCGAGAAGCCAGTGTCGCCCCCCCCCCCCCCACTTTCCCCCACCCCGTGGGAAGTTAAGATTTGGAAGGGTACTTCAGGCGAAGATTATCGCTACAGGCCATGAGATACGTGACCTTGCTCTAGTCCCTTTCCCTCTCTGAGCCTCAGTTTCCCCACAGACGAAAGACGGGGTAGAACTGGGCGATCCCCAAGGGCCCTTTTAGCTCTGACCTTCTCGGAGACTCCAAGCTGCCGCCCGCCCCCACGTGTCTCGCCTTAAGTGACAGGAGCAGCTGCCCCCTCTGCTCCCCCGCCCCGCCTCCTCCTCCTCCTCCCCCTGGCCCCGCCCCAGAGGCCCCCTCTCTCAGCTCGGCCACCGCCCCGGCCCCACCCGACCCTTTCCACTGGGCCGCGCTACCTCCCTGGAGAGCTTAGGGGGTGGGGGCACTAGCCACCTAGCCGAGCTCGGCGGGGCGGGGGTAATTGAAGGCAGTCGCTAATCGGGACCGGTTAGACCAGTCTGATCCTCTGGGCAGAGTCTCTCATTGGACTGTCTCCGCCCAGCTGACTGGCCTGGGCCCGGGATCCCGGGAAAGGGCCTCGGACCGGAGGCAGAAGCAGGATGGGGGGTGAGCGGCAGCACTACTACGGGCAGCATGGTAGGTGGGCATCTCCCTGGGCACCCACAGCCTCTGCCCCTGCAGCAGGCAGCTGGCGGGGCTTCCCCTAATCCCCCAGTGCTCTCCAGCGCCTCTGGGTCCTGGAATGCAGGACGGAATGTGCTGCGAGGTGCGCTAATCTCTGGGCTGTTCGAACTCCCGGGTTTTTGTGTGTGTGAGAGTGTTCATGTCGTGGTGGTGGGCTTGGAGATGCCGTAGGAGCCCCTTGACTTAAGCCCAGCCTCGTGCTCTCAGGCAGCTTCCCCCTCTGGATCCCCACATGCAGCGGGACTCGGCCCTGGGGCCAAGGCGCGGGGGCGGTGATGCTGCTGCCTGTTTGAGCCCTTCCTGGCTCGCCTTGGTCCCTTCCTCTCCTTCTCCTGCTGCTCCCGCGCCTGTTCCTTTCCTTGCCCTCAGAAGCGTCGCTGAGCACTTCGTGAAATGCTCCTTGCGAGTCCAGTACTGGCGGAGGGGCTAGCAGACCCTGGGTGGGTGAGGAAGGGTTCTGGTGGCCCAATTGGTCCTCTCCTGGGCTGCACTCCCCTCCCCCAACTTCCTTGATTTGTGTAGCTCTGCGGGTGGGGGGGAGATTGTGTTAATTAAGATAATGTTAGTAAATTAATGTCCTTTGAATCCCTAAGGCGGCTGGCCAGGCCCTAGAGATCTTTGCGTGGGAGGCAGTCTAACTACGTGCTTCTGTTTTGGCTGCCTCGGGTTTCTCTCTCGGGACACCCCCCCCCCATTTTCCCCCACCAGGTTCATCTTCCCATTCCTTTGGGAGTAACCCCAGGGACCTCCCAATGAGAATTTTAAGGAGAAATCTTGGAGAAGGGGCATCATTAGGATGTAGTTAGGAATTTTTGGCCAGGCTCTGAGTGGCCAAAATTCTGGGTCACTCAAGGCCAGAACCAGGGGAGGGGCTGAGGCCACTGGCTTCCCTGACTGGGCTTTGGGGTGTGTTTCTCAGGAACGCCTCAGAAATATGACCCAACATTCAAGGGCCCTATTTACAACAGGTGAGATTGGGTCTAATGGGGGGAAGGGAAAGGGTCCCTAGCTCCCTTCTGCTTAACCCCTCCCTGGTCCTCAGTCCACCTGACTTCCAGCCTCCGCACTATGCTCATTTCCCAGCACCCTAACTCCCTTGGGTCCTGCTCAGCTCTTCCCTACTTCTGCTTTTTATCCTGTGTTCTGGTCCACATGAGCCTCATTCCTCTGTCACGCTCTGCTGTTTCCATAGCTCTTTTGCTTCATCCTTATTTTTCTATAGCTCTCTTGCTTCATCCTTGTCCCATTGTTTTTTGGGGGAGAGGGAGTGGAGTTTCCCACAGGGTTGTTTGGGACTGACCTGCTTTTTCCTTTTCAGAGGCTGCACCGATGTTATTTGCTGTGTGGCCCTATTCATAGCCATTGTCGGGTACGTGGCTGTGGGCATTATAGGTACGTGACCTTTTTTGTGTTTTTTGTATTTGACCCTTTTCTTAGGGATAAAAATGATTAATCCAACCATTTAATTCAACAGACATTTAAGTACCTACTATGTGCTTATAAAGGTAAAAAATTTTCAGGCAAATCACACTTCAAAGAAAGATGAACTAGTCAGGCAGCATTTTTTAGGTGCCTACTCTGTGCCAGGCACTGTCCTAAGAAAGGCAAAAGTGTTATTTCTTGTTCTCAAGGGACTTGTGTACAGGAGAATCTCCCTTGGTCTAATTGGGGGATGCGTGTGTGCTATTGTTGGGGTTTGTCCTTCATGATGGAGGGGGATCCTGACATCAGGAAGGTGATAATCATGATTTACAAGTGAATTGGATTTAAGTGAGGCAGGGCTGTGCAAAATCACCAGCTTCCTTCTACCCTCTGGAGCTATCTGGGTCCAGTGGCAAGATAAACAGAACCTTGGAGAAGACCCCAAATGTATGGTAAAGGCAAAACGATAGACCCAGTTAGGGCTCATGAAAACTGAGAGATCACTTGCAGCCGAAGTGAGCAGAGACTTCATGAAAGAGATGGCACCAGATTTGGGCCTTGAAGAACAACAGGAAGGATTTTAGGAGGCAGAGCTTAAGAAGAAAGATAATGTAGGCTTGAGGTAGCCTGTGGAATACATAAAGACACAATGTAACTTGGAAACAGCAAAGGGCAATTTGACTCAGAGAGAGAGAGAGAGAGAGAGAGAGAGAGAGAGAGAGAGAGAGAGAGAGAGAGGAGAGAGATGGAGAGATTGCTAAAGTGCTTTGAGGTTCACTAAGTACTTTTCTTCACATTAACCCCTGAGAGGAAGTCAGTGAGAAACAGTGGTGAGATCACTGGCTTCTAAGTCAGAGGACCTTGGATTTTAATTTTGTCTCTGCTACTACCTATTATGTATGTGACCTTGGTCAACCCACTTTTAAAACTGATAAGATTGGACTATACAATGTTAAATGGCCCACCTAGCTCATTTCTATGATTCTATCCCCATTTTATAGATGGAGATACTGGGACCTAAAAGAGAAGTTATTTAGCCCTTGTATTTTGAAGTGTTCCTCACTCCCCTTCCCCTTGGTGTATAAAGTTCAAATATCCAGGTCCCTTGATTCCAAAGCCAGTGCCTGAGCATTTTGGGGATTATGGTGATGGTATGACAATTGAGGGGGAAAGGATAGGGTATATTGAACTCAATAATTTTGACTTATCTGCAGCCTGGACTCATGGAGACCCTCGAAAGGTGATTTATCCTACAGACAGCCGTGGACAGTTCTGTGGGCAGAAGGGGACACCTAACGAGTAAGTCTTTCCCTACTCCCCAGTGCCTCCCATGCTAGCTCCCCATTTCCCCTGACCTTGGCTTCTAGGCCAATTCCAGCCGTTGGCTTTAGCAGGCTGGCTTATGAAGGGCAGGGAAGTCCTGGTCCTGTGTGAGATGGAGGGACCTAGCACAGGCATTGAGACTAATCCCCCCTCACCATTCTTTAAAATGCCTTCCAGGAACAAGCCTTTCTTGTTTTACTTCAACATCCTGAAATGTGCCAGTCCCTTGGTGCTACTCGAGTTTCAGTGCCCAACCCCGCAGGTGAGTGACCCACACATAGCCCAGATTCAGGCCCCCTTTCCTGGCCCTTCTGATGTGGGGTGGGGCAAGAACCAGGAGGACTCTGCTCCAGGTCTGTAGGTGGTGGCCACAGTGTCTGGTACAGACTGGAGGGAAAGCCAGACCTTAGTGCCAGCTTATTCTCTCTCTTGACCCAGATCTGTGTGAAGAACTGTCCTTCCAGATATCTCACCTATCTCCAAGCCTCTTCCCGCTCCCAGGACATGGACTATTATAAACAATTCTGTGTTCCAGGCTTTGGCCAAGGCAAAATCAAGGTATTTGGGGCAGAAGGAGGTGAAAACCTACCAGGAACATTACTTTGTTGCATATGGTGAGAAAAAAAGGGTCACAGCCTGAGAGGCTGGGAATTGAAATGGAAAGAGCCCCTGGAATTGAATCTAAGTTTGTTGATCACTACCAGTGTGTTCCAGTGTTCACTGGCTCTCAGTTCATTATTTTGCTGCCTTGTCCCTCCTCTATTTAAAAAGAAAATAAGAAAGGGTTAAAACCCTTTCTAGCTCTATCTAAGCTTCCTGTGACCTGGGTGAACTTGGTAATCCACTTCCTTTCCCTGGGCCTGAGTTCCCTTATCTATGAAATGTAGGCTGGGATAGGGAAAGGGAGGAGTCAGACTGAATAAATATGAATAAGCTTGTATCTACATTGTGAATGTTTGAGGTTAGCAAGTTTTCCTTCCCCTTCCCCTCCATCTTATGATGTAGGTGTTTAAGTATTCTCATTTTTGTGCATGTCTCTAGACCTTGTGATTTCTTTGGTGTCAGGAAACTGTGGGAAGTTCTCCTCTGCTAATGGAGCTCATCCTTCCTTCTTCAATTTCTAGTCTGAGAGTGTAGTCCTGAGGCACTGAGATTAAATGATAGTCCTGGGTCCCAAGGCCAGTATTGCCCCAAGGTGAGCCTTGAAAGCCAGGCTTCCTAACTCTGAGACTGGCTTTCTAGCCTCCTCTGCCTCCACCCCACCCCTCAGCTTCATTTTACAGATAAGGAAACTGAGACTCTGAGGGTTAATGATTTCTTTAGGCTTATACCCAGTGGTGAGACCAAAATCTGAGCCTCAGGTCCCAGCACCTGACAGCTACTACCCCGAGTTCCCTCTAAGTGCTATCTAAAGTGTTTCAATTTTAAATGTGTTTTATTCTGTGACTTAGTACTTGGGCCCTGAGGGCTACTGACTATAGGGGTTGAAAGAGGCTGAGGGTGAGCCTGAGGGGGAATAGGGCTGACCCCTTTCATCTCTCCTTCCCCCCAGAGTCCAGCTGAAGTTCTTAGGGATGGAGACTGCCCTGCTGTGCTCACACCCAGCAAACCTTGTGAGTGTTGGAACTAGGGAAAGGAGGGAGGGACTGCTTCTGGGGAAGAGGTCAGGGTAGACTTCTGACTTCTGACCATCGTCCCCAACAGTGGCTCGGCGATGCCTCCCAGCCATTGAGACCCACAAAGGTGTGATCACTGTGGGCAATGAGACCACATTTGATGATGGACATGGCCAGAAGAGAAATGTGTCAGAACTGGTGGAGGGAGCCAAGTAAGGAGAGGGTGCCCTGAACTTCTCTTTTCTCTAAGACTGTTTCTCCTCTTTCTTTCAAGGGGAAGGAAGGCAGAGCTCCCTGGGTCAGAGCAGATTCACTTTCCTAGGGTCTTTGGGAGGGGATGAAGGGGCTAGGCAGAGATGGGACCATCCTCCTCCAAAATACTCTCTTTTTTTTCCTTTAATCTTTCTCAAATCCCCTCAGGAAGGCAAATGTGGTGCTGGAGGCACGGCAGCTGGCCATGCGTGTGTTTGAGGATTACACTGTATCCTGGTATTGGATTCTCATGTGAGTCTGGACCCCGAACTCTTGGGGAATGGCCAGGGGGAGAGAGTTCACATCACGGGACTGAGGATCTGGCATTGCTCTTCTTTTCTCTTATTGTCCCTGTGCTTTTCATTCCTTTGGAAAGAAAAAGTCTAGATCTATCTGGGGCTTGGTCTCTGTGTCTCCAGCTCTCTTTTTTATTTTTGGCTTCCTTTAGGGGAGGGGGTGGAGTTGGTGCAGGCAAAGTGCCTAGGAAGGGGGAGTGGTGGTCTGACTCACTCCTCTTCCTTCTCTCTTCCTGCCTGCCACAGTGGTCTGGTGATTGCCATGGCTCTGAGCCTCATCTTCATCATCCTCCTCCGCTTCCTGGCCGGGATCATGATCTGGTTTATGATAGTCATGGTCATCTTGGTGCTGGGCTATGGTGAGAATTCGGAACTCCCAGACCACATCTCAAAGAGCCCTGACAGTGCCAGATCTCTCTGCTGACCCCCAGAGACTCTGAGGTCCCTCAGTTCTCCCTACGACTCTCCTGCTCCCTGAAATTCCCCGTTCTGATTCCTCTGAGGACTCTCAGAGTCTTGGAGACTTCTGGTCTCTCCCTATGCCTCCAATTCTGTAAGATACTCTTAAGATCACCCCCTGCTACCTTCCAGCAGGCCCATTTCTGAGATATTCCTGGTGAGGTGTCTTCCCTTAGTTTACAGTATCTTTTAAACCGGAGCTCAAGGGCCCAGAATCACCTTATCTCCTCCTCCCCAGGAATCTTTCACTGTTACATGGAGTATTCCCGACTCCGAGGTGAAGCTGGCTCTGATGTTTCCATTGGGGACCTGGGCTTCCAGACTGACTTTCGGGTATATCTGCACCTGAGACAAACCTGGCTGGCTTTCAGTGAGTGCTCACATGTGGTTCCCCAATCCCCGTCATCCAATCTGGGCCCTCCCCACCTCCCCACACCCACTTACCCTAGATCTGCTCATTGAGATTTCCTGTTGGGGGAAGGAAAAAAGCATTTTAGCACCCCCTCTGCTATGTACTGTGTTGAGTGCTTTACAAATACTTCATAAAATAACACACTCCTGGAAGTTGGTATTTTTATCCCCATTTTACCCTTGAGGAAGCTGAGGCAAATAGGGTAAATGACTTATGCAGAGCCACACTGCTAGTAAGTACTTGAGACTGGATTGGAAGTCAGGACTTCCTGGCTCTAGGCCCTCCTAGCAGAGCCCAGACATGGCTGAGAACCAGGAGTGCTAAATAAGGAACATCCCTCTGTCCCTACCCCCATCTGCCCCACATTGGCCCCTGAGCTACAAAGGCCCTGGCTAACTTTGCCCTGATTGTTTTTATGACTGTGGGCATCTTTCTAGGCCTCTATTTCCCCTTATTTGTAAAGTGAAGGAGAGGGAGTTGGACTTGCCCCTTCCAGCCCTGTCCTTAAGCATTATGTTTCTATGCTCCTTTCCCTGGGGGGGTGGGATGGGGTGGGCTGGCTTATCCTCCTTCCTCCCCCATCCAAAGTGATCATCCTGTGTGTGCTGGAGCTCATCATAATCCTCCTGCTCATATTCCTGAGAAAGCGCATCCTTATTGCCATTGCCCTCATCAAGGAAGCCAGCAGGTGACAGAGCTAGTGGTGAATGGGGAACTGGGGGTTGCAGAGAGAGGACCTGGGCAGGATATTGGGGAGCACTGGGGATGGAGCTAGGCTGGGGACTGAAGGGTTTGGGAGGAAGTTGGGCAGAGGGCTGGGCAAGTTTGGGGAAGGAGCTGAGCAGGAGACTAGAGGGAATTGGGGAGGGAGCTGGGGCTGGGAGCTAAAGAAAAGACCAGGAGAAGCAGAAGAGATTGAAGGGAGGTAAGACTTGGGGGAAGCTCAGTGGCAAAAACCTTAATCATCCCTTCTTTTTTGTTTCCTCAGGGCTGTAGGCTATGTCATGACCTCCCTGCTATACCCACTTTTTACCTTTTTCCTCCTCTGCCTCTGTATTGCCTATTGGGCCAGCACCGCTGTGTATCCATTTGCTAATTCCCAGCCTTTCACTCTTCCCTCTCCCAGTTGTCCATTTTCCCTAGCCCCTCATCAGTCCTTGCCCTCCCTCCTTTCCCTTTCTTTGGGACCTTGGTGAAGGAAGGGGTCTGGAGTTTCTTACCCTTGGCCATGATCCCCAGGGATGGGGTTGGGGCTAGAGACCCTTGCTTCTCGACCATGTACTTGGAGTTAAGAGTCTTTATCGAGCACTTAGCTTCCTGTCTACTTCCAATGAGGCTATCTACAAGGTCTTCAATGACACGGTGTGTGTAGCTGCTGGACAGACGTGTAATCCAGAGGTGAGAAGCTGGTAAACCAGGACTGGGGGTCAGGGAAAAGCCTTCCAGGGAGTCATCTGCAGCCTTTCTCCGTGGACATCCTGGCTAATTCCTATGTTCCCTTCAGGTCCCCACATCAATCACAGCCTCTTGTCCCTTCTGACCTTGCCTCTGTCTATCTCCCTACAGACTTTCCATAACTCAAATGTGACCCGATTGTGCCCTGATGCTCGATGCCAGTTTGCCTTCTATGGTGGGGAGACTGGCTATCACCGGGCGCTGCTCGGCCTGCAGATCTACAATGTCTTCATGTTCTTCTGGTTGGCAAACTTTGCACTGGCTTTGGGCCAGGTGACACTGGCCGGCGCCTTTGCCTCCTACTATTGGGCCATAAACAAGCCAGATGACCTTCCTGCCTTTCCTCTCTTCTCCTCCTTCGGCAGGGCACTCAGGTCTGTGAGGGTTAGGGCTGGGACCAGAACCTTGGGCACCAGCTCCAGGGAATAGGGATTGGCACTGAGGGGGAAACTGAGGTGGGGGACTCCTGCTGACACTCCCTTTCCTTCTACCCCAGTCCCACTTTCTCCCAGGTTGTAGCCAATTTATATAGGGGAAACTCAAAATCCATTTGGAAGGGAAAGGGCCTCATCCTCCCCTGTTTACATCACAGTGGTAAGTAACTAATCAGTCAACTGTTCCCTGTTCAGGTACCACACAGGCTCCTTAGCCTTCGGCTCCCTCATTCTCGCCATTGTGCAGGTAATCCGTGTGATACTCGAGTACCTGGACCAGCGGCTCAAAGGTGAGGGGGTTAGTGGGGGGAGGGGAGGTGGTAAGTCCTGAGGACAGTTGGTTTGTCCTGGTTTGGAGATTGGCATCAAGAAGTGGAAGGGGCCACTTGGAAATTCTGTATTCCCCCCCTCCAGCTGCAGAGAACAGATTTGCCAAATTCCTCATGACCTGTCTCAAGTGCTGCTTTTGGTGCTTGGAGAAATTCCTCAAGTTCCTCAATAGGAATGCCTATATCATGGTGAGTGCCTCAAGAAGCCTGGACCCTCCTCACTACCCCCCCCAATAGAGTGTGGTTCTCCCACATCGTTCCAAGGAAAGTACCTTCAACCTCTCTCTGCGTGAGCTCCTTGCTACTCTCTTAGCACTCCAAGTAACCCTGGAGACCCTGAACTCGGTATTTCTTTCCCACTTCTGCCCTCCTAGCTATTTCCTCCATCTATCCCCTAGCTTCTTAAACTGTGGATCGCAATCCTAAGTGGGATATGGTAATTGAATGTGGGGCTTGCCAAATGATTGGTTTTCAGTAAATAGTTAATTTATATACTTGGGGGTCACAAACATTGCTTGGGTGAAAAGTGGTCGAGAATGAAAAAAAATTTACAAAGCCCTCATCCATCTCAATTGGAAAATATGAGTTCTTTGGAAAACACGAGTTCTTTTGAGGATCTGCACTTTCCCTATGGCCTTCCTTCTCCCCTTACCATATACCTATATACACACACACAGATTGCCATCTATGGTACCAACTTCTGTACGTCTGCCAAGAATGCCTTCTTCTTGCTCATGCGGAACATTATTAGGTAAGAGCAGAAAATGTCCCCTCCCCCCTCCTTTATGTTCTTCCTTCCTGGTTCCCCTAGTACCCCCATTTCTAGGTTTCTCTTCCCTACCCTCTAGTCTGATTCTTAGCTTCTCTCCTGCACCCCAGGGTAGCTGTCTTGGACAAGGTCACTGATTTCCTTTTCCTCTTGGGAAAGCTTCTGGTGGTGGGGAGTGTTGGTAAGTCATGCTTGACCTTCTCTCAGTGCCCAGGGGAGCCCCAAGCTTCTCTAGCCTTGATTCTCCATCCTCCACAGGGAAGAGGAGTACAGTGTGATGGGGGCTAGAGTGGGCCTCAATGAAGCCTGATTTCACTCTGGTTCTCTGGATCCTGGAGGGGGGGAGGCTCTTGAGGTGAGTGGGTATTTTGGAAGCGCTATTACTGAATTCATGCCTCTGGGCTTTCTTATTTCTCCAGGAATTCTGGCATTCTTCTTCTTCACCCACCGAATCAAAATTGTACAGGACACAGCACCTTCCCTCAACTACTACTGGGTTCCCATCCTGGTATGGAACTTCCTGAGGCCCAGACAAGGGCTTAGATCTCATAGGGTTCTAGATTGAGAGCTAAGAGGGAGCTTAGTAGTCAGCCAGCCAATTCACTCATTTTACTGATTAGCATAGTGAAGCCCAGAAGTAAACTGTCCAAGATCACAGTTGTAGTCCACAGTCAACAAGCATTGGTTAAAGTCATAGATAAGGAATTAGGGGCAGGGCTTGTAGTTCTGCTAAGCAGATGTTTAGTGGCCCGGACTGGCCTATATCATCCTCAGCACCATGCTGGGGCCAGCGCCAAGGACAAAGCCAGGAAAACTCTGGCCAGTGCTACACTGCTGTGTGTGTGTTAAATACACACACAAACACATATTCTAGAGCTGGAAGACATTTACTCAGCTTGGTCAGGGTCACAAAGGAGGTAGGACTTGAGCTAAGTATTTTCTCTTAGGGACTGGAAAGGGACCATTGGTGTAGGGGGAGTTCCCAAGAGAAAAAACTCCTTCACCAATAGTCTTAGAGAGTTGCCAGAGCAAGGCTAGGTTAATTGATTTGCCCAATAATAGTTGTTAGAGGCAAAATTAGAATTTGGTGATTTTCTTAGTTTTGAGGAGCTCATTTTCCACTTGGCCATGTGGGACCACAAGGTTATAAAGGTAGACGAGGCTCTGGCCAGAGCCCCTTTCATTTTGTGTCTGGCTAATGCATCTGGCTGAGATCAGGAAGGAGATTTAGTGAGGAGGAGGCTGGCTAGAAGAAAGATTCTTTTAGGGAGCCGCATCTGGCAGCCTGTGCAGGTGGAGGTGGGAAGGTGACTTTGAAGGAAGCCAGGGACCAGGACTGGGGCGGGGACGGTGACTGGGCTGTCTCTCCCTTGAACAGACGGTGATCATCGGCTCCTACCTGATCGCCCACGGCTTCTTCAGTGTCTACGGAATGTGTGTGGACACGCTCTTCCTCTGTTTCTGTGAGTACCCAGGGGGCCTGGCGACAGCTCTCCCACAGGGTCGTGCTGCCCCAGCCCTTCTCTCTTGGAAGACTTGGTTTGTGTTCTTGCTTTTCCCCTCCACAAGGGAATGCACAGGGACTGGCTTCCCACCTCCCCACCCTGCTTCCCTCTCCCCTACTTCACACTCACTCCCCGCTCCGCTGCTGCCGCCCCTGTGCCCCTCTACTCCGCACTGCAGCTCTGACCATCTTCTCCCCCCTGGGGGGATGTCACCCTGAGGGACTGAGTGTTTCTGGCCTTGGTTGGGAAATCTGTAGCTGCCACTAACTGGTTTCTCCGTCTTTGTTTCTCTCTCTCTCCCATGTCCCTGACCCTTCTCTGCTCCTCTGCTGCCTGGCTCCCCATGTCCCCTTGTCTTTTTCTCCCTGCCTGTCCCCCTCCTTGCCCTACCCCCCAATTCCTGGGGGTGGGGGGGAGCTCAGGTGAGGACCTGGAGCGTAACGATGGCTCCCCCGAGCGTCCGTACTTCATGTCCCCTGAGCTGAGAGACATCCTGCTGAAGGGGAATGCTGAGGCCGGGAAGAGTGAAGCACAGGAGGAATAGGGTGTTCTTGGGTGTGGGGGTGTTCTGGGCCCCCTGCTGACACACACGGAGTGCCAGGGAGATGTAATGTGTTTGCAGACTGGGAACCAGGCAAGGGCCCAAGATTCTTTTCTCACTGGGGATGTGGTGGGATGTGGGCACAAAGACATGACGCCTCCATGGCAGAGGCAAAGGGAGAAGGCTGGATTCTGTTTGTGTCTAGGGTAAAGTGTCACCCCTTAGGTCCTTGTCCTGCTCCGTGACCTTGTCTCCCTCCTGCTGGCCAAAGCCTTCCCCATCTTCCCTACCTCTTCCTCCTGCCCCCCTCCCCTAAGGTCTGTGCCCTCTCATGGACCCCCTCTCCTGGGCCCTCTCTCTGCAGTGGAGGACCTGGAGCGGAATGATGGCTCCGTGGAGCGGCCATACTTCATGTCTTCCAACCTGAAGAAGCTCTTAAACAAGACCAACAAGAAGCTAGCTGAAGCCTAGAACTCCTCCCAGGCCTCCATGGAAGGGAGGGGAGGAGGTGGTTTACATTAGGGTCAGCACACGCCATGGCCTCTGGAGGGCTTCAGCCCCCACTAACTCTGCCAACTCCACTCACCCTCCCACGGGCTCTTTGATGAGGGGGCCTCCTTTAGTGCACTATGGTTTACACTCTTAGGGTAGGCAGCCAGTCCACCAACCCCTCCCTATCCCGGGCCCCTTCATCAGTGGATTCATTCATCTACGAGACTGCCAGTCACAGGCCCTCAAGTTATTTTGGGGAGGGGGGGGAATAGTCTTGTGCTGAGAGATCTTGAAGAAAGATGTTCTCTTGGTTCCCTAATCAAGAAAGTTTTTTTTCTTGTCGGTCCTTTTGAGGCTAGGCTCTTTTTCTTTGACCCTGAGAAGGGTTGAGGAAGGGACAGGCTCAGCTGCCTGGATTCAGTTCTGGGATCCACCTGGCCCAGGAGGTCATTTTGCAAGAGTGGGTGAAGGGGAATGTTAATAACTTACTCTGCTGCTTTAAAGATGACTTTTTTAACCTACTCCTGGACAATGTGTCTCTACCTGAAGAGGGTCTATTTTTCTGACTCGTTTCATACTTGTGGGCGACAAAACTCTATTGAATTTTGCATATATATTCCTGTTCTTAGGCTCAGAGGCTGAGGTTGGATGTGGGTTGAGAATGGACCTGCCAGTTGGTGTGAGTGTGTGTGTGTGTGTGTGTGTGTGTGTCTGTCTGACAGAGACAAAGCGAGAGTGAGAGCAAGCTCACTATACCTCCCTTGGATCTGTACTACATCTGCTTTTAGCTTGTTTCAGGCTGGTTTGCAGGGAGGTACTGAGTGGTGGGAGGCCCTTTGTTTTCCATCTTCTCTCCCATCAAGGGAAAAGGGGAGAGGGGAAAGGACGGGAAACAAGGGCCTGATGGAATGAGGCAGGCATAGGAAATGTTAGTCTGGGGAGGAGAATGAAACTAATAGCCTTTTAATGGAAACCTGATGGAAGGGCTCCTCCCTCTCTGTTGATATGGCTGGGATCCCAAGGGCATTCTCCTCATATGAAAGGAGGAAGGCTTAGCAAAATAAAAAAAAGAAAGAAGGCTAACCAGGAGGTGTACTGGGCAAATGAGCCTTCTCTTTATTCTTAGGCCCCAGGGCCAGACTCAGCTAATCAAGATTGTTTTGTTTCACTTGCTTATGTGGATGTAGGCTCTGGAGCCTAATATTTTAATGTCCTGAAATTCTATCCAGTAAGCTTTATTTCATTTTCCCAAAGAGGGAGTTCTTCCTAACTTGGGGCCTCCCGCATCCTGTGCCTGCTGTGAGACTCCTGTCCTTCCCTGGGCCCTGGGCCCAGTTGTCTGTGTACCCCCCCCCCCCCCCCCATTCCTCACTCCCTATGTCTAACTGCATTCCAACCATTAATAAAAGTGCCTATTTGTACCAGGAGCCAGGCCCTGTGGTGCTTTGTTCTAAGAAGGGCTGGGGGGAAGAGGGAACCTGCCACCAGTGTCCCAGATCAATCCCAGGTTTGTGTAAGCTGAGTCCGGCAGAGACAGGGTTCTGAGCAGGAGATTTGTCCTGCTCAGGTTTCCCCCCAAAGGAATTGGGAACAATTGTCCCTTTTCAACTTTTGAGTCCCACACCAAAAGAAAATGCCAGGGACCAGCGTCACACTCCAATGCAAACAGCCTAGCTAGTTCTGTGTAAAACTCATATTGGGCACTAAGGGAGAGAGACATAGGTGAGGTCTTAGTGTATATATCCATCCAAATAGAGATAAAAGTAAGCAATCTCTTGATGCCCCACTTACATCTTAATTCCTCACCTAGATGAGCCACCTTAATTCCTTGCCCAGGTCAGCCAGCTACTACATGATGATTTCCTTTGTCAGGGTAGTTCATAGACTTAACTGTAGAACTTGCCTCAAAGCCAGGAAATCTTGGCTTCAAGACTTCCTTATAAAATGTACTAATTGAATCTCTTACTGCTTTAGTCAACTCCTAAGTGAAAAAGGTCTGTGGATAGTTTCCTCAATAGGAGTTCCTCAGGTTGATGAAATATCAGGTCCAGACTGAAAAACAAAAATTTTTATCCAATTATGCACATACAGGAAAAACCAAATGGAGGCTACGTATAGTCTATGTAATGCAGTTAAATGGATAGCTCATATGTTCTTAGGCTCAGAGGCTGAGGTTGGATGTAGGTCGAGAATAGTCAGCAGAAGTGTGTCCTAAAAGGGATGGAAGATGGACAATAAATTGAACGTAGGTTCAATATAAAAGTGGGATTGATGGAATTTAGAAAACTGCAAAAATAGAAAAATTTCCCACCTGTACCTTTGTACACTGAAAAAATAAAAAAACATTCTTTTTATAAATACCCAGTCGAGCAAAACAAAAAGCCACCATTGACTTTGTCCAAAAATTCCATATTGCCATCTATCTCAATTCCATGACTTGTCAGAAGGTGAGTAGCATGCTTCATCATGAGACTTGAAATCATGGTTGATCACACACTGGTTTGAACATTGTTCTTAAGTCTTAGAGTTTGTCTTTGTACATATTTTTTTTCTCTTGCTCACCTCACTTGGCATCGGTTCCTACAAGTTTCAAGGTTTCTCTAAAAACTCTTCCTTTTAATTTGCTATTGCGTGATAGTATTCGTTGGCATTCATATACCATAATCTGTTCAGCCATCTCCTGAGAACCACTTCTTTGTCACCAGGAAAAGCTACTATAAATATCTGCAGTGCTTTTAATGACCCATATCTTTTAACAATAGTATTCTCACAACTCTTGGTTCTCAGTATTAGAAGGCTACAGTCTTTAAAGGATTGTTACAATCATTCATAGGAAAATGAAGAGACATGGTGAACGTGAGGTGGCTGTAGCCAATGTAGGATGAACTATTCATAAGGGGTTTAATGATTGGGGAGATGTATGGTAGGAAGAAGTGGGCTGGTCACGAAGGAAAGGCTGGGATAGCATAACACAACTGAATGCTCTTGAGTATCTATACAAAGACAAGAGATTCAGGAAAAGCCTCTTCCACCCCCCCAATGCTGGGTAAATCCCTTTAAGTAAACTTTCAAGAGAATGTAGATAATCTGTACTGTGGGTGCACCTTTAGGAGATAATTCATTTATGAGAATTGTTCACAATTATCGAATAGCCAACAATGTCAGGGCAATGTGAAAACAACACCCCTCCCTCCCCAAGGAGCCCATAACATCTAAATAACTGAAAAATACACTGTGTTAATTGGAGAGGGGAGACCAGGGCAAACCTGATGAGGTGAGATTTGGATTAAATTTTGGAGGAAATCAGGAAAGATATTCCAGGCATGAGGGACTGTCAATAAATGAACATACTGGGAGACAGGAATGTCTTAGGTAAGGAACAAAAAAGGGCCCACTGTCAACAATTTTTAAGAATATCTGAAAAGGAAAGTGTAATAAGACTGGAATGGTAGGAAGGGGGCATGAAGGTCTTTAAATGCCAAACAGGACTTCCTCTCAGATCCTGGAAATAATAGGGAGCCACTGGAATTTATTGATTAGGGTGGGTGAAGGTCAGACCTGTGTGTGATCTAGGAAATCACTTTGCTAAATGAGTAATGAGAGATATGAAGCTGGGAAGACTTGCAGTAATCTGGGTAAGAGGGAGGAGGGTATTTATTGTGAGTAGGGAAGAGGCTGCATGGGAGAGACTTGAAGGTAGACAATAGAAAGGTTTGGGAGCAAATCGAATAAACTTTGTTTTGGGTGTGCTGAGTTTGAGATGATATGGGACCTCCATTCTGAGATGTCTAAAAGTCAGCTATTAATGAGGGAACTGGAGTTCAGGGAAAAAAAACTATGAGAGACACCTGGGACAAAGTCTTGGGGGATACTCACAGTTAAAGGGCATATCCTAGATGAAGATCCAGCAAAGGAAACTTTGAAATAGCATTCAGAAAGGTAGGAGAACCACCAGAAGAGAGCTGGCACAAAAATATAGAAAGTATCTAACATGATGTTCACTAATGTCAGCAGTTAGGTAGAGCAATAGATAGAGACCTAAGCCTAATTTCAGGAAGACAAGTTCAAATCTAAATCTAGACATTTCTAGTGTAGATCCTGGGCAAATCACTTCTTTACCTGTTTCCTTATCTATAAAATGGGGATAATAACATCTACCCCCAGGATTATGAATTTCAAATAAGATATTTGTAAAGCATTATATAGATGCTAGTTACTAAAGACTGAAGAAAGGTCAAGCAGGATGATGGTAAATTGGGTAAGTACAATTTCATGTGAATAATGAGGTCAGCAGCCAGACTGTAAAAGTTTTGCAAGTGGGCTAGAGAGGAAGTGGCCCCTAATATAGCTTTCTTAAGTATTTTTATTTTTTTTAAAGGAAGGAGAAATATCAAATGACAGCCAGCAGGGATGATCAGATCAGGATGGAAAACAGTAACAGGGAACTAACCAGAAGATAGGAAGAGACTTAAATTTAGAGAATAGGAATGACTATGGGGACATCTGCCAAAAATGGGAAGGGAAAGGATTTTTTTTTTCAACATTTTTTTTTATTTATAATTTTTTTCCACAGTATATATGCATGAGTAATTTTTTTTAATAATATTATCCCTTGTATTCATTTTTCCAAATTATCCCCTCCCTCCTTCTACTCCCTCCCCTTGATGACAGGCAATCCCATACATTTTACATGTGTTACAGTATAACCTAGATACAATATATGTGTGTAAATGCAATTTTCTTGTTGCACATTAAGTATTAAATTCGGAAGGTACAAGTAACCTGGGTAGACAGTAGTGCTAACAATTTACATTCACTTCCCAGTATTCCTTCTCTGGGTGTAGTTATTTCTGTCCATCATTGATCAACTGGAAGTGAGTTGGCTCTTCTTTATGTTGAAGATATCCACTTCCATCAGAATACATCTTCATACAACATTGCAGTGTACAGCGATCTTCTGGTTCTATTCATTTCACTCAGCATCAGCTGATGTAAGTCTCTCCAAGCCTCTCTGTATCCATCCTGCTGGTCATTTCTTACAGAGCAATAATATTCCACAACCTTCATATACCATAATTTACCCAACCATTCTCCAATTGGTGGACATCCATTCATCTTCTAGTTTCTAGCTACTACAAAAAGAGCTGCCACAAACATTTTGGCACATACAGGTCCTTTTCCACTCTTTAGTATTTCTTTGGGATATAAGCCCAGCAGTAGCAATGCTGGGTCAAAGGGTATGCACAGTTTGATAACTTTTTGGGCATAGTTCCAAATTGCTCTCCAGAATGGCTGGATTCTTTTACAACTCCACCAACAATGTATCAGTGTCCCA